>NC_080164.1:164846510-164968813 GCF_950295315.1 Erinaceus europaeus | reverse complement strand
GAGCCACCCCCCCATCCTATAATAAAGATTTGTGTACCCCACTTGCTCTGGACTTCCTCTCTCTTCTCCACGGTGCGGCCCGACACCTGACCACCACCACAACAACATATTACTACTTAATTGGTACCTGGTGACTTACTCCCTTATACCTGGATTTGCAATGAATGTATGCCCCTTCCCACCTTGTTTAGATGGATTTTGACACTTGGCATTTCTATATCAGATGACAAGATTCC
This sequence comes from Erinaceus europaeus, assembly GCF_950295315.1. Lineage (NCBI taxonomy): Eukaryota > Metazoa > Chordata > Mammalia > Eulipotyphla > Erinaceidae > Erinaceus > Erinaceus europaeus. The sequence continues at coordinate 164,968,577 of NC_080164.1, read as the reverse complement.
AGAATCTAGAAAGTCTGACTTCTTTCCCTGTACTTAGTTATTCAGTGACTATTTAAATTGTGATGGGGGAACCTCTGAAGAATCCTTGAAGTTGATTCATGCTTTTTCTTGCTTTGCAGAAGACTGGTAAAACTCAACAATAGAGGGAAGGTTTTTTTTTTTTGGTATGAAATGGTTTTTAAAAGGTTTTGCATTTAATTTCTACCTTTCGCTTTCTCTAGATAACCTAGACTTTAATATGCTTTGCATTAGTGCTACTTAGAAAGATGAAAATTGATTTCATATTTTCAATTCAGCAAAATATGCAGATGATCATATTTCAGTTTTATATTCTTAAGAATTCACAGGGAGAACATTTTTTTTTCTCAAGTGTGTTTCCCTAATGATGATCGAATAAGTGGCAGTTACAGAACAGGCAAGCTATTAAACATCAAATATTTAAGGTGAACAACAGCACTTAACTGGTCCTCATTGTTAAATTGGAAATCCTATATAGCTAATGATGCATGGCAGAGACATGGGCTGTGTCTTAGAGTGCTCTACACATGCTTAATTATCCTCTGTAAGTTGACTGTACCTTGCAGAACTAAGTCATGCTCTCCTTAATGATGTGGGCTCTTGAATCTCACAGCTGGTGGCATAGTGATTCCAGATAGACAGAATGCCTGGGTTGCCTTTCATGAAAAAAATGCTTTGAAAAGTTTTATTAATGGGGCCGGGTGGTGGCGCACCTGGTTTAGCGCACATGTTATAGTACGCAAGGACCCAGGTTCGAGCTCCCAGTACCTACCTGCAGGGGAAATGCTTTGCAAGTGGTGAAGCAGTGTTGCAGGTGTCTCTCTGTTTCTCCCTCTCTCACCCCCTTCCCTCCCGATTTCTGGCTGTTTCTATCCAGTAAATGAAATAAAGATAATAAAAAAAAGAAAAGTTGTGGGAGTCCGTGGTAGTGCAGTAGGTTAAGCGCACATGGCACAAAATTCAAGGACTGGAGTAAGGACTGGAGTAAGGATCCCAGTTTGAGCCCCCAGCTCCCACTTGCAGGGGAGTCACTTCACAGGCAGTGAGGCAGGAGGTGTCAGTCTCTCCCCCTCTCTATCTTCCCCTCCTCTCTCTATTTCTCTCTGTTCTATCTAACAACCATGACATCAATAACAACAATAATAAATACAACAACAATAAATAACAAAAGGGCAACAAAAGGGAAAATAATTTTTAAAAAATCTAAAAAAAGTTGTATTAATTAATGATGAAGTCACATATCTGGGAAATTCTTAGCCACAGGGAGTCTCCTATTTTTATTTTATTATAATTTATTGTTTCTTTTATTTTTATGGATAAAAAGAAACACTGACAAAAACCACAGGATAAGAGTGTACAACTCCACATAATTCCCACCACCAGAACTCCATATCCCATCCCTTCCCTTGGTAATTCTTTATCCCTTTGAGAGTAAGGACCCAGGGTCATTATAGGGTACAGAAGGTGGAAGGTCTAGCTTCTGTAATTGCCTTCCTGCTGAACATGGCTGTTGACAGGTTGATCCATACTCCAGACTGTCAGAGTCTCCTATTAAGGCACAAATGCATTCATAAATGCCCTGAGACCTGCCAATTCTATCAGTTCCTTTTTCCCTAACAGACATCAATGCAGAAGACCCTCCCCTCTCCAAATACAAACTTCATTGCTGTCCTAACCACTCATGCTTTAGAAACCACTCCATCACAATCTTTCTTCCTTGCCCCTTTGTAGATGTCATCTCACCTTTGGAGGAGTTCTAAATGTAGAAATTAATGCCCCCTCATTTTGCCCAGAAGTGATTCAACAGAGCCCGTGACAGGGTATTATGACTGGTTACTGAAGAGCTTCTAAGTTTCATGTTCCAGACAGACACAGACTATGTCAAAGACCCTTCACAGTGCACTCAAGCTGCTGAGGGAAAGAGAATGACTCTTTTCTGGGAAATCCATGGTTCAATATTGACAGGAGCATTAGAAGATATTTCAGATTGCCTATTTCTGCTAGAAAGTCATGTCATTGTGGCAGGCAGGGGGCAGAACGCCTTTGGTGGCTGACAGTGAAAATACTTGATCTGAGCTCTCAAAGTCTTTGTAGATATTTCTATCCAGAGAAGAGCACCAGGGCTGCATTAGCTGAGTCCTTGAGATGCAATTGAGGAGGCAATGCTATTTTCCTTCTGGCTGAGAGAAATGGGAGAGCCTCTTTGCAACAAATGATCATAAATTGCCCGAGTGTCTCAGAGGCAATGAGAGGGCTTGCATGTTAGTGCTAATGTAAGCTACTCTCCTCCTTTTGAGTGGTGCTTACTATTGGGAAGAAGTAAGGGCCTGGGGACAGAGCTACCAAGGCATGTCTGTCTGCCCCAAGTAAATGCAATAGAAAACGAGAGGCTTTCAGCTTTATAGTTACTTTAAAAACAGATTTCTCAAAGTTCAATAATCAAATCAAGAGGGGACCTAAGCAGAAGCTAAGATCAGGTGAGATTTGATAGTAGGAAAGGGAGAGAATAAGCAAGATCCTCAAGCAGAGTTCTGTGAGCCCTGCGATGTAGACATATTTTTTCTTTGTTTAAAATTTTGTTGAAGGTCATATGCGTCTTTACCCATTCCTCAACATCTGAAATATATATTTCAAGTTTAAATTAAATTGAGAGAAAAGCTCCTGTTTAGTGTTGCCTACGGACATTTTGGGCAACTTAGAAATGGTTCTGATACCTAGGTTAGGTCCTATTAAACTTTCTTAGTTGTTATTAGTGGAACTTTGTAAATCTACATACCCCTGAAGAGTGTAATCTAAATAGCTGTAGCACATTTTTATGAACAAGGGTTTTGGTGCAGTATAGAAAGCATTGTACTGCATTGAATCCTCCAAGCATTTTTCTTTTTCTTTTTCTTTTTTTTTTTAATCATTATTTATTTATTCCCTTTTGTTGCCCTTGTTGCTTTATTGTTGTAATCATTATTGTTGTCTGTCTTCATTGTTGGATAGGACAGAGAGAAATGGAGAGAGGGGGGGAAGATAAAGAGGAGAGAAAGACACCTGCAGACCTATTGCACCACTTGTGAAACCACTCCCCTGCAGGTGGGGAGTCTAGGGCTCAAACAGGGATCCTCAGACAGTCCTTGTGCTTTGCATCATGTGCACTTAAATCGCTGCGCTACAGCCCAACTTCTGTATTTCTCTTTTTTAAAATAAAACTTCAGAAATAAATAATAGAAAGGAATAGAGGGAAAAATAGCAGAGTACTGTTCCACCATTTGTGGAACTCAAATCCTAGAGTTAGTGACTTTTTTTTAGATAGGACAGAGAGAAATGGAGAGAGGATGGGAAGACAGAAAGGGGGAGAGAAAGACAGACACTTGTAGACCTGCTTTACTGCCTGTGAAGTGACTCCCCTGCAAGTGGGGAGTCTGCGACTCGAACCGGGATCCTTAGGCTGGTCCTTGTGCTTTGCGCCATGTGTGCTTAACCAGTTGCCCTACCTCCCCACTGTCAGAGTCGATAACTTTTGATGGGATTTGATAATGCTCATATACCTGTGAATATAAAAATTCCCTGAGAAACCCTGGGGTTATTGTTTCTACAAAGTAGCTATGAAAATTAATTCAGCATCACAAGGACAAAACTTTGTTACTCAAGCTACTTTTTGAAAACTAATTGTGTTTATTTATTGAAATGATTCACATATAGAAATATAAGAACAGATGTTTTTTTAAGTTAAAATTAGACAGCCAGTACTATTTAGAAACAAAATACATTTATCCAGAATTTCCACTAAGCTATTTTACCTTTTTACTTACTGGGAATGAAGTTGATGGTGGGACATGTCATCCAGGAGGGAGAAGACGCTTCTGTTAGAGACTTAGTGAAGACAGTACTGTTTAATTCCATCACCATCTTTGTCGTGATCTCTACTCACAATCTCTGAAGAAACTGAAACACTGGGAGGATATTTAAGATCTTACAAGAGTACTTGGTGGATAATAGCCTAATTTCAAGTGCAAAATATCAACAAAGGAAGAGGAGCGGCAGGGTAGGGAATACCTAGCTTTTCCTAGAGGCATAGGGGTAAGCTCACACTCCTCTGTTTCTAGCTGTTGACAGGCGACTAACTTTGCTTCTGAGATGCAGCACCTGACCTTTAATCTGGAAGAAATACAGTAATCTTGGTCTCATAAAACAAGATTCATTTTCAGTCAGGTAGATTGAGTGCTGTTGACTCAGTCTCAGCTGCAGGTGTTAGATCCTTCCTTATTGGTTAAATACCTTTTTTCTTTCCTTTCTTTTTGACTCTAAGTATGTATTAGATAGTTGCCAGTCCTTGAAGGAAGGAAATCAATCTTTCCCCCTTCTTCTGTAAGAATTATCTTACACTGCCATTTATTGAGTAATATGGTTTAGAAAAATTAAGTAAGTTAAAAGAAAGCACATATTTGGAAATTGTGGAATAATAAATGATAATCTCTCTGTGACCATGACCCCTGATGGTATAATTAATCTATATCTGTCATTAAGAAAAGGAAATTCATTCCACAACCCTTAGATCTAGGCTGTTTTGCTTACTTGTTTTGATACATAGGAAGTGAAAGAACTGGCATTTTAATTTTCTGAAAGTGAGCCCTTGCAGTTTTTACTTGTTAGGAATTGTGGCCTCAGACTACTGTATGAGGAATCCAGGAAATTCTGCTAGGTGATTAACCATGAGAGAGCTATGATTATTTTTTTAATCTGTTCCTTCCTCTTCCTCCTCTTCTTCTTCTTATTGTAATTATTTATTGAATTCAGGCAGCCAGAAATTGAGAAGGAAAGTGAAGATAGAGAGAAAGACAGAGAGACACTGGCAGCACTGCTTCACCACTTGCAAAGCTTTCCCCCTGCAGGTGGGGACCAGGGGCTTGAACCCAGGTCCTTGTATATTGTAAATCTGTGCACTCAACCAGGTGCACCACCACCTGATGCCACCCCTCGCCTCTCCCCTCATCCATGATCTTCAAGGTGGCAACCAATTCTGTTGCCATTATCTGTGGGGTCAGGACTTGATTTTGGTTTTGCTTTTTAACACAGCTCTACTTTGGCTTATGGTGGCATGAAGGATTGAACCTAGGACTTTGGAGTCTCAGGTATGAAAGTCTTTTTGCATAATCATTATGCTATCTCCCCCACCCAGTTGTTGGATAGTCTAAGGCAGCTGATCCTCACCTTAGTGAGGCTTACTGATGCATGAACTAGAGGAATCACAGACAAAAGACATTTGAAATCAGGAAAAGGTGAACTAAAGGTCATCATCCTCAAAACTGTTTCTTTGTTTAAAATTTTGTTAAAGGCCATGTGCATCTTTACCCAGCTTCTAAACCTCTTGAAAAAAAAAGGTATTTCAAGTTTAAATTTAGAGAAAAGCCCTTGTCACCACCTTCCAAATATTCTTGTATGACCTCAATTATCAACAGTATTCTGAAAAACATTAATCATATTTTAAACTACTTAGTTTTATAGTATTTTCCTAAAAAGTAACATTTAGATGATACAGTCATTACTTAGAGATAGAGCCTGTTGAGGGTGTGACTATGAGGCCAAAATAAGAAAAAAATTATTGAGATTCACATGTGAATTGTTAAGCTTATATAAACATGTCTTCCTGATACCTAGATTTAGTATTTATGAATGCTCTCCATACTATTTTTTTTGCAAGGGATGGGATGGGAAATGGTCGAAACCAATTATATTTTATTGGCAGAAGTATCCAATGGGGGGCTATGTGGTACAACACATACATTGCCATGAGGAAGGACCAGGGTTCAAGTCCCTGGTCTTCACCTGTAGTGGGAGAAGCTTCATGAGTGGTGGAGCAGTGCTACAGGTGTATCTACTTTTTAATATCTCTCTCTGCCTCCTTCTATCTCTCTTGACTTTGTACACTCTCTAAGTCTCCCTAGAGAGTTGTTTTTTTTTTTTTTTTACTGTAGAACATTTTTTGTTTGTTTGTTTCTGAAAGTACTTCATACTCTGTGTAATGCTGACTAGTGATGCTATAAAATGCTATAGCTTCACATTTGACTTATCTGTGATTAATCCTTCTTGGGCTGGAGATGGATGTGGTTTTTCCCTTAAGGTGCAATTTGATGTTACCATAGTATCCATGTATAATATGATTTGACAACAAAATGTTGCTTAGAGAATATAAAAAGTGATGAGTGTTCTAAAGGTCTTATTTAAGTGAGGAGACTAAAATAAACATCCCATGTGTAGAAAAATTAAGTCTTAAAAAGCTGAAGTCCCCACAACATAAGCTACTTTTTGAGAATATATAAGGCACTTTGGGAGCTGCATTAATTATTCCTAGATAAACTATTATCTCTCAGCATTAAAAAGTGCCCTATGAGGCTACATTTTCAACTACCTTTTTCTCCCTAAATATATAGTAAGTTTGGAATACTTGGGGACATAGAACTAAAGAAAATCAAGAATATATATTCACTTGTTCTGTTTTTTTTAAAGCGAATACAAAAGTATCTACAATTTTAATGATTGTAATATTCACTACTAGCACTTAAGCAACTTATACAATGTACAGCAACTTAATTATCACCATGTTACTTATCTTTCAGTTGTTTTTGGCTTATTATTTATTAAGTAGCTGCTATGGTCTACCTGACACTCAATGGCATGATGAATAAAGTATAGTCCTACCCATGAAGAATGCAAACTAAATAGTTGTAGCATGTTTTTATGAACAACAGCTTAGGTGAAATATATAAAGTGTTGTATTGCATTGAATCCTCCATGTATTTTTCTTTTTTAAAACTTCAAAGATAAATAATAGACAGGAATGGAGGGAGAGATAGCCGAGTACTGTTCCACCATTTGTAGAGTTTCCCTAGGGCTGCAGTGTTCCCATATGGTTGTAGGTGCAAGCCAGGGGTCTCAATTGTGTAAAATATGTGCTCTACTAAATGAGCTATGTCTCAGTCCTTAGTCCTACATTTTTTTTCTGAGAAAGTATTATTTCCTTTTTGTTTAGGAATTCAGACATATGTCTATTTCTCATATTATTGAATATAATGGGTTGGAATTTTATATATTTTAGTTACTATAGTTAAAATATATAGAATATGAAACTAAAGGAGAGAATAATTGTATTAGGACTTATGTCAAAATCAAACTCTTTTTGTAGATTCATTTGAGCTGCATTAAACTCACACATTTTGAAAAATACTGGTAACGGGCTGGGCAGTGGGACACATGATTAATCACACATAGTTCAAAAATCTGGGTTTGAGTTCCCAGGTCCTCACCTGTGTGTCTGTGGGAGGTGCGGGGGGGCTGGAGGTGAAGCTTTACAAGCTGCAAAGCAGGTCTGCAGGTATCTTTCTCTTTCTCTCTCTATCTCCTCTGCCCCTCTCAATTTCTCTCTGTTCTACCTAGTAAAAATGGAAACGATGGCCACCCAGAATTAATGGTTTCATAGTGCCAGCACTAATAGCACTGGAGGAAAGAAAGAGAAGAAAGAAAGAAAGAAAGAAAGAAAGAAAGAAAGAAAGAAAGGGAGGAAGGAAGGGAGAAAGGAAGGAAGGAAGGAAGGAAGGAAGGAAGGAAGAAAGGAAGGAAGAAAAATAATACTGGTAACCAAAAAGTATATGCAATTATAACATTATCTGTTCATTCTTATATCAAGATATTAATTAATCAGTGTGGCTGGCATGGCATGGGTACTATTGAATGGATGATTCTGAAATAGTGAAATAAAAAGTTTGGGTGCTACTTTAGTTATCTATTTTTTTTAAATTCTGATTTGAACAAATTGTCATTTATTTCTTCCAAATAACACATTACCTCTGCTGCATGAAAACCCACATGATGTGCACTGTCAGATTTTATTATTATTGTGACAGATACTTTAGCCTGTAAATCTTAAACTAATGAAAAAAATGTCATCTTCTTTTTGGAACTAAGTGTTCAAAGTACATCAACTATTCAATTTGATAGGCATTTCTTCAGAAGGCTTAGAAGGAATTACATATTAAAATACATTTTATATGAAATTTTATCATTTATATCCACCTCCACAGTAGATAAACTAATTGTGAACCACTTTTGAGAACTAGGCTTCCGAAAAAATACTTTTACTTATGGGAAATGAACTCTAGAAATGTCGAACAGTATTTCTGTGATTTGCACTATATCAAGAAATTTTTATCTATTGATTTAATATTGAAACAAAAGAATCATATATTATCAATATGTTTCAGAGCATAGACAATCCCTAATGTATGTTTGAAATCATCAAAATAAAATCACATTGTATGGGGTCAACCAAAACTAACGAGTAATCATATCTTTGGTTGGACTATAATTTGTTATTACTTTATTTAGCTGATTATAATTATAGATTATCAAATCACTTCGTTAGATATTCTGATTCAGAAAGTATTTAGTATATCCCTGGTAAATAGTTTTAATATAGAAAGTACAAGGTTTAAGAGTGACATAGAATGCTCAAATTTACTATTGGAGCCTCAACTTCTGAAACTATCTGAGATTGACTTTGTTATTGACTAAGTCTGTAAAGGTAAGATAAACATCATTTATTTACTTAATAAATATCTTTCCTCTAGAAGTCTCTTTATCATTACAATGGTTTTTTTATAAGAAAAATGTGATAGCTCATGATCAATAACATTCTTTTACTTTTTAAAATATTTTTATATTAACACCATTCCCACCACTAAAGGTCTGTGTCTCTCCCCTCTTCCCCCTTCCCCTCAGTGAAACTGAACATCTACCCTCACCTTCCATCACTAATTTTCATTAGTAATTCAATATTGATTTATAAAATTACACCTCAATGAGGTATAATTCCATACCATTCCCACCACCAGAGTTCTGAATCCCTCTATTGCAAACCACCATGGTTCCCCCAAGGTTGTTGATATGAGTTAACTGTCATCTCTACAGCTGTCTACATTTATACATAATTATCCTTTTCTTCCCCTCCAAGCCACACATAACCCAATTACTACAAACAAATATCTCTCGCCTTTTTGTCCTCTCTCTCTCTGGGACCTGATGTAGCTGGAGTTCAGAACCCCCACTAGGAATATGGATCAAAGTTGTTTTGGGGTGCAGAAGGTGGGCATTCTGGCTTCTATAATTATTTCTTTGCTGGATTTGTGTGTGTTGGCAGGCTGATCCTTACCCTCAGCCTGTTTCTGTCTTTCTCTCATGGGGTAGGGCTTTGGAGAGGTGAAGTTCCAGGACACATTACTGAGATATTCTGCCCAGATAAATCAGGATAAAATCATGGTAGCATCTGGAACTTGGTGTCTGGAAGGTGACAAGACATAAAGTGAAACAAATGATTAATGAACAGGAACCAAAAATTAGGAACAAAGCAGATGAGATTAGGGATCTTAGATGGGAAGAAAGCTTGAAAGTCCATTGTAGGCATGTTTCTAGAGACTCATGACTATGGTAGTTTTCACTTGAGTTTTATAGCTAGCATCATGTTGAATAAAAACAAAAAAATAGTATGAGAAAATGTTGTCAAACTAGAGAAAGGGGATAGAAAGTTGGATTAGAGCACCGAGTAGCTTTCATTCTTGAAAATATTCTTTGGATAGAATTAACTATTTATCTTCATCTACCCAACTCAGAGCCAATAATGTGGAATGGCAGTACTAGTAACAATTTGGCTGAGGTCATCATAAGTGGTATGGCAGTAAAGAATCAGAGAGAAATATCAAGAGAAGTATGGACATACTCCTAGAGGTTCCAGGACTAGGAGAAATGGGGTCTTAAAAGAATGCAAAAGGTTTCTTGTGGTCTTAGTAAGAGCTTAGAAAAGGAATATATTATTGTTAGTAAAACCAGATTAGTGGGAGTTTGTTTTTTATGATAATCCAATGTTTTATTGATGATGACCATTCTCACAGGTGTGAGGTTGTATCTCAATGTGGTTTTAATTTGCATTTCTCTGGTGATGAGTGAATTGGAGCTTTTCCACATATGTTTGTGGAACATGTGTAGATATTCTTTAGAGAACTGTCTATTCAGATATTCTGCCCACTTTTTAATTGGGTTGTTCTTTTTCTTTTTGTTGAGTTGTATGAGTTTTTAGAGATGTTTGATACCAACTGTTTGTCTGAAATATTGTGTGTGAATATGTTCTCCCCATTGCTAAGTTTTCTGTTTATCCTCATGGAGTTTTCTTTTGATGTATAGAATTGGTTTAATATAGTCTCATTTGTTCAATCTTGGTTTTGTTTTCCTTGCTACTGGGGTGAAGTATCCAAATATGTCTCTAGTGTTAATGTCATGAAATGTTTCACCAATATGTTCAATGCATTTTATACTTTCAGGCCTAATCTCCAGATCTTTGACTCATTTTGATTTAATTTTGGTTAGTTGGTGGTTTATTTTCGTTTTACTACATGTGGCTGTCCAATTCTGCCAACACCACTTATTAAAGTGATCATATTCCTCCATTGGGTAGATTTGACCCTTTTATCATATATGAGATGACTGTGTATGTATGGATTGAGATCACGACTTTCTGTACTATTCCATTGGTCCATATGACCGTTTTTGTTCCAATACTACACTCTTTTAACTACTACTGCTTTGTAGTTTTACCTAAGATCTGGTATTGTGATACCTCCATTTTTCCCCCTTTTTCCTTAGGACTGCTTTTGCTATTCATGGATTTTCAAAGTTCCACATGAATTTTTGAAGAATCTGTTCAATTTCCTTAAAAAATGTTGTTGGGGTTTTAATAGGGATTTTATTGAGTCTATAGATTTCTCTTGGTGGAACTGTCATTTTAATGATATTTATTCTCCTAATCCATGAACAGGGGATGTGCTTACATTGTGTCATCTTCTATATCTTTTAACAGTCTTACAGTTTTCCTTGAAAAGACCCTTTACATCCTTTGTTAGATTTATTCCTAGGTATTAATCTATTTGGATTCAATAGTAAATAGGATTGCTTCCTTCAGTTGCATTTCCTTTTATCCATATTTTGCATAGAGTAATGCAATATTTGTGGGTATTGTCTTTGTCGTCTGATATTTTACTGAATTTATTGATTATTTCAAGTAGTTTATTGACAGAGTTTATGGCCTCTAGAATTTGTGAAAAGAAATTTGATAAAAGTATGATAACAGGAGTTGGGCGGTAGTGCAGTGGGTTAAGCACACGTGGTGCAAAGTGCAAGGATGGGCATAAGGATCCCGGTTGGATCCCCTGGCTCCCCACCTGCGGGGGCGTCAATTCACAAGTGGTAAAGCAGGTCTGCAGGTGTCTATCTTTCTCTCTCCCTCTAACTTCCCATCCTCTCTCCATTTCTCTCTGTCCTATCCAAAATAACATCAATAACTACAACAATAAAACAACAAGGGCAACAAAAGGAAATAAATAAATTAAAAATATATATTTAAAAAAAGTATGACAGCTCTGTCTTTGTATGTAAGTTCTTTCCTTTCCCTAGCAGTTACAATTTTTTTCCTTATCATTGAGTTTTGATAGTTTTATAATAATGTGCCTTGATATTGGTCTTTTTGATTTAGAAATCTGGGTGGGCATTCTGCCTCTTGAATGATAATATCCTGAGGGTTTCCTAAGTGAGGGAAATTCTCAGCTAAAACTGCTCTGAAAATGGACTCTGGGCCTTTGACCTTGTCCTCCTTTTCAGATATACCTATCACTCATATAATCATTTTGATGGAGTCTGAAATTTCATAGTGAGTTTCTTCAGTCTTTCTGAACCTTTCCTCACTCTCATCTTTAAATTGAAAGAATAGAATAGTTGTATCTTCTAGATTGAAAATTCTTTCTTCTCCATGCGTGAGTCTACTTCCTAAACCATATTCCTGAGCATGAATTGCAGTCAGAGTGTCTTTTACTCCCTGGAGTTTTGTTTGAAAGTTTTCTTTCATGCTTTCTAATTGCTTAGTGAATTTTAATTGAAATTCTTCTTTCAAGTTTTGAAGATTCTTAGTGAACTCTGTTTTGAGTTCCTCTCTTGTGTGTTTTAATTCCATAGCAATATGCTCTTTCAAGTTTTGCTTAAATTCTTAGAGAGTCCTCACAATGAGCTTTTTGTAGTCTGTCTCTGATAGTCTCTCTAAATCTGTAATTCCTTGGAGTTCCTCTGTTTTGTTCTCTGACTAATATGACATAGCTAGTTGTTTAGTTCTGTTTCTTTGCTTGCACATTTATTATGCTGGTTGTTGCTGGCTAGCAGGTGGTGCTATTATGATCTCTAGGCTTCTCTTGTTTGTATGATTAATGGCAGGAGGGGTGGGGTTGGGGAGTTGCTTGGCTGTCTTGTGGTCGCTAATGCTCTCTGTTTTTTGTTATGGCCTTACTTTAAATTCAGAAGTCTAAAACTCCCGTGAGTCAAAAAGTGAGGGTTGTAAGCTCCCTTCTCTTTTCTTCCAGCACTAGGAACTGTCCTCACTATTTGCTGCACTTGAAGCAAAATGGCACAGCTCAGTACCATGCCACCTGTAGTTCTTATTTGATTGTGTTTTCACCCCCCTTTGTGCCCCAAACTGAGGCTTCAGATCTTTCAGCTGTCCATTATAAATTCATTGGGCCTCTTGTATTTATTTGTAATTTTTGGGAGAGTGATGATCTGATTCCAATTATTCAATGGCTGTACCTCCTGTAATTCAAAGTCATATTCCTAAACCTGTCTCCTCCTATATCATAAAAGACCATTAGTATGTCACAGTTTCTATTTATTATTTTATTTTTTCTATTTATTTATTATTATTTTCTATTTATTTATTTGCCAAAATATTTAGTCCTAGGGCAAGTTGTCTTCACAACTACACCACCATTTCCTAGTGTTTTTTTTTTTTCTTCTAATAGGAAAGAGGGCTGGAAAATTAACTCAGTTAGATAATATGCTGTTTTGGCACATACATGACTGGAAGGTTCTTCTTTTTCTCCTGCCCTTCTTCCTCCTCCTTCTCTTTCTCCTCCTCCTCTACCACCATGACGAGCAGCACCACCTCCTCTTCCTTTCTCTAAAAAATAAAATTAAAGATGATTTGAGATAGACATATATATATATATATATATATATATATATATATATATATAGAGAGAGAGAGAGAGAGAGAGAGAGAGAGCGAGAGAGAGCATTATACTTTGCTCTATCACTTGTCATATTTTCCCTTTATAGGTGGGGTCAGGAATTTGTCTTGCTCATGATAACCTGTGTACTCTACTGGGATTGTCACCACCCAGCCCCAGTATAGCACAGTTCTAAATCACTTGCTTATTGTTCTGCAGGTATCTCATCATATAAATAATGTACACAGTCTTTAAAACTGTATATGTATGTGTGTGTATATATACATATATATGTAAATATATATATACACATATATATATTTATGTATAACTCTCTGGATTGATTATATTCCCGTGGGCTTTGTGCCAATGTGAGTAGTTCTTTATCCATTGACACAAGCCAAATAATTCTTTGATAATTTGCCTTCTAGAGCCCTCATAGTTTGTGCTTAGCTCCATTAAGAAGGCCAACCAAGGTCATGACCCATTCTTGGGCCACAAATTTTAATCAGGGTCATAAATCTCAATATATATGAGATATGTTTCATTGTTTTAATCAGTCCAAGTTATTTAATAAAATTCAATGTGCATCATCTGGTACTAGTCTGTTCACTTTAAGGAGAATCATTAAATATGATATTCACTATGGAGCTAGCATTTTTTGATCCTAAGCACACTCTATACTTGGCAGAGTTTCACATTGCATTTCATGAAATATTAGTGTATGGTGGTTTCCTCTGGAGAAGTAGATTCATGGCCATATGGGAGACGGAATAGCATGCTGCGGCTTTTAAAGTTTCACACAAAGTATTACCATAATAAAGATCTGGGTTTACCGAGGGAATAAGAAAATGAATCTAAAGTTGTTTAATTCAGAATATCCCAAATTAATTTGTTTATACAGCTCCCTTCTTGCTTAATAACTTTTGATTTGATGTGATAACCCATTATGTAGTATGTCTTTCTCAACTGGAGAACTCATATCATGTGCTTTCCTCTACTGGAATGGAGACTCACAGTCCACTTTCCTGATTTTCACCCACTACATAACTACACAATATAAATTTTCTTTGTAATAATACAATAGTATATAGAGAGATGGGCAGTAGCACACCTGGTAGAATATACACATTACAGTGTTTAAGGGCCCAAGTTCAAGCCCCCCAGATCCCACCTGCAGGGGAAATCTTCAGGAGAGTTGAAACAGTGCTGCACATCTCTCTTTCACTCCTCCATCTCACACCCTTTTTCCGTTAAATTTATCTCTGTCTCTATACAAAATAAATGAGTTAATAGATAAACATAAAAAATAAAATATTTAAAAATATTAAAAAGATAGGATTATTTTTTAAGTTGTTCCAAGTTGTTTTAATGTAACATACATGTGGAAAACTGTTTTCAAGGAATTCACTCATATTTTCTCTCTCTCTTTTTTTTTTCTGTGTAAACTCAGATATCAGATTCAGTGACTCTACACCAGAATTTGTAGTGTTAATTTCCAGTCTTGATGGCATAACTCTAAGTCATCACTTCATGCTGGAAATCATCTCTTTTCACGTGGTCCTTGTGCCTGCTTTCATTTCCATTTAATTCTTTTTTTATGCATACTATTTCTCAGTTTTCCACATAACATACAACCCCCACTAGGTCCTCTGTCATCATTTTCCAGGACCTGTCCCCTTTTTATATTGTATATTCCACTAGTGGTGCCAAACCCCTAGTTAAATATTTTTATTATCTCCCATGTGACAAGTCCTCATGACCACTTCTCAACTAATTTTTTTTAAGCTTTATTACATTTCATACTTCTACACTCACACTCTACTACTTCAAAATTGTGCATGTTCAACAAATAGTCACCTTCTAATTGTGTACTTAGGGGTGGTTATCCCAGATCTCTCCTTCTTACATTAAGAACTACAACTTTGAATACTATGTGTTTAGCCTCCGTGTTGGATAGTATGCCAGCTCCCCCTGGCTTCTGCTTAACCATATGCCTATATAGGGATAGATTTAATCCCATTCAAAGCTTTGGTCTATTTACATAAATCACTTTTACATAAAGCACTCCCTCCAGGGCATTGGTGGTTCAGTGATAGGATTCTCACCTATTCCGCCCCCTCCTTGTCACACTCTGATTTTCACCAGTCACTTTTCTCTCCACCCTCTCTGTGTCACATCCTATTTCCACCCTGCTTGGCAAGTATATATAAAGACAGCATTGCGAGTTTTAGGGTACTTGAGTTTAGCTTAGCTCATCTTAGATTGTGATGCATCCTGCATGAATAAAGAGATACTGCCTACAGCTCAACCATGAGTCCCTGGTCGTCTGTTACCTGCCCATGAAGCTAGCCCGGTGAAAACAACATAACCCGTTGAAAACAACACCTCCGCATTTATGGGACTTGGGTAAACTTTTTCTTGTTCTATTTTTTAATTTTTTTTTAGGGGGTAATTGGAACCAAGGCTTCACATTTGCCTGATTTCACTACTTCTGGACAGTTTTTCCTTTCAGATAGAGACACAGATAGAAAATATCCTGGCACTGAAACTTCTTTCGTTACCATAACAATGTGGGGCCTTGCATAAGCCCAGGTTGAGCTTGGAGCAGGCCATGGGGGGTGGAGGGGCTGGGTGCCTGGGAGGTAAAGGCCTTCTGTTAGTCTCCCAAGGGGTCTTTCTTCTCTATGGGTTGAGCAAGAGGGAACCTATGGAAGGGGTCTCAGTCTCCATATGAGTCTCCTTCATGCAGGGGCCCACATCCTCACTGTGTTAGCTGGAGGTTTCTCTTCCTCATTCTACAAACTAGCTTGACCACTTACCCAAGGTTTCTGGGAAGACCCTCATCATTTCTCTATCCTCTTTTGTCTTGACCATATAAGGTATCCCTTAACATTCCTGACCATATAAGGCTAGGCCATAGCCACCCTGTTCTCCCCCCTACCCTAGCCTATAAAAACTCTTGCTTGTCATACAATAAATGCACTATTCATAGGCAAATAGTGTCCTGGGGTGATCGTTGGCCATTGGCTTTGTCTCTTGCCATGATCTGCAGGGAAAGACCCCCAGCATACTCATACCTGCTGCCCTTGGTTTGGCCCCTTCAGCCCCCTCCTTGGGTGCTCAACAGAGTGGGTCAGCTGACTCAGCTGGACTAAGAAGCACGGTCCTGGTCAGGACCTCAACAGGGTAACATATACCACTGTTATCTCTGCCAGGAAGATAGTCTCTTCAGCTCAAAGTTTTATTTCTTTAATTTTTTTATTTCTTTAATCTTTCAGAAAGAGTATATAGACAAGAGATTTTTTTTTTTAATTTTTCAGTGCTTAGTTTCCTTTTTATACTTATTGTCTCCTTTTTGGGGAAACTGATTTGGAGGATGGTCCCCACATACATCATTACTGGGTCTTTCCAGTTAAACTTTCCCCTGGTAAGTATCAGTCCACCATACTCTCCACCAGCTATCTTACTCTCTCATAAGATACTATAACGTCTCAAAACTTGAAAAATAATAAAGGGGAAATATAGGATGAAACTTTAATTAGCTATGGACTATTGGATCAGAGTCAAGGAAAATGAAAAGATAAGATGGGAAGGGCTTGAGAGAGTGTTTTTACTTTAACCAACATGAACCCATACATATTTTCTCCAGGGAATAAGGAAGTGAGGCTAAAAGATTCCAGCTTCAGTTTGGTTATTTTCTAGTGAATAGAAAATAAACTCCAGAGCTCTGGAAAACCATGTCTATATGAAAACAAAAAATGCCAGGCTTCAGTCAAACATACTTGAAGCAGACAAAGAAACAGAAGTTTAATAATGTATACCATTGCATTATGTCCTTTGGAGTGTAAGACTACGTCAAAGTTTATATACCTAATATAACCTATTGCTTGTGTCTAACAACATTTTTCAACATCAAAAGTGCTAAGGATATTTTTGAATTGAACAGAAGAAGAAATAAGACTTCATGTACTTACCTATTTCCTTCACAAACGTAAACCTCTATGTAGGAAAAACTGCCTCAAAGTAAACTTCCTAACAGCCATGACAATCATTTCCCGGAGAGTACATTTGTTTTCCTATTGTTATTTCAGTGACTTCCCCAGCCCCAAGATGATGAAGCTTTGATTGTCTGCTTGTGACTCCCTAGGAAGTGTGAGAAATCACATCTAGATTGTTGATATAAATATGAGAAATATCAAAGGCAGGTCTTTGCAAGGATCCTAAAGAATATAGCAAAAGAGGGAGTCTGTTGCTGAATAGAGCTCCCAGCTGTGTTTGAAAGACCCTTCCAATGCATGAGGGAAAGATTGTCTTTATATATAACACCTTTAAAATGCATGTATGGTACAAACAGGTAAAATCCAGGAGTCAGGAGCAAGTTGATAGATGAAAAATAGTTAAATTTGCTGTTCAACATCTAAAGATCATTTGAAATAGTCAGAAATAATATTTAACATCAAGATCAATTTTGTCTATTCAAGCAACTGCTTGAACTGAAAGTGATATTCATTTGAAAAGATAAAATTATTTCTACAATATGTAACATACTCACTTCTATCCATCTGATGATACTTGTTGAGTTATGGGCCAGGGACTGGTCTTAAATAATATGTATTGATAAGAAGAAGAAGGAGAAGTAGGAGGAGAAGAAGAAGAAGAAGAAGGAGGAGGAGGAGGAGGAGGAGGAAGAGGAGGAAGAGGAGGAGGAGGGGGGGGAGGAGGGGGGGAGGAGGAGGAGGAGGGGAAGGAGGAGAAGGAGAAGGAGGAGAAGGAGAAGGAGGAGGAGAAGGAGGGGAAGGAGGAGAAGGAGAAGGAGGCGGAGGAGGAGGAGAAGGAGAAGGAGAAGGAGAAGGAGAAGGAGAAGGAGAAGAAGGAGAAGAAGAAGAAGAAGAAGGAGGATGAGAAGAAGAAGGAAGAGACATACTCTAGAAGGATGCACAAAATTTGTTTTTGAGGTAAACTTTACTAAGAGCTTAATTAGCCAACATAACAAGTCCTCCAATTATGTTGTTTTCTTCAACATTCTGGCATCATACTATTAGTGAGGAGGGAAATGACTAATTTTCAGCCTGGATTTCTGTTTTTGTGGAGTTTGCATATTTTTCCTCATGTTCCTGGGATTTTATTTGGTTTCTCCCCACATTATAAAGATGTGCCAATGAATTTATTGCATGTCTCAATGGTGTGTGTGTGTGTGTGTGTGTGTGTGTTAGCATTATCTGTAACAGAATTTGTTCTGTGCAGATTGTTGTTCTTTTCTATAGGAGATAGATTTCTGCCACTTGGATCTTTGAATTGGAATGAATGTGTTAGAAAATAAATGAATGGGGCTAGGGAGACAGCATAATGGTTATGCAAAAGACTTTCATGTCTGAGAGTCTGAGGTCCCAGGTTCAATCCCCAGCACCACCATAAGCCAGAGCTGAGCAGTGCTGTTATGTATGTATGTATGTATGTATGTATGTATGTATGTATGTATGTATGTATGTATGTATCTTCTATCTATCTATCTATCTATCTATCTATCTATCATCTATCTATCTATGTCTATCTATTTATTGTTCATTAAAAATAAATAAAAATATTTTTAAAAAGAAAGAAAATGAATTAGTACATATTACTAATTCATATTTCAACTATTTTGTACGAGGTCAATTTAAACTTATGTCAGCCTATGGTGAAGTGGGTTCTGTTATGTGTCTTGTAGCTTCGAGTTGTAGCTGCCAAGGCGGTCTACTTCATGAATGATGAAGCAAGTCTGGAGGTGTCTTTCTCTCCCCCATTTATACCCCCCCAATTTCTCTATGGCCTTCCCATAAAATAAAAATGGAAAGGAAAAATAAATGACCTCCAGGAGTAGTTGATTTGTAGTTCAGGCACCAACTCCATCCAGAAACCTGGTGGCAAAATATAAAAAAATAAAATAAGTTGCAGCTGCCAAGAAAATATCTATAATGTCACACGAATAATTATTCCATTTTGTATTTGACATTTCTTTAATTTAATTTTTTACTTACAAAAAGGAAACATTGACAAAACCATAGGATAAGAGGGGTATACCTTCACCTAATTCCCACCACCATATCTCTGAATTCCATCCCCTCCCCTGATAGCTTTCCTATTCTTTAACCCTCTGGGAGTATGGAACCAAGGTCATTGTGGGATGCAGAAGGTGGGAGGTCTGGCTTTTGTAATTGCTTATTCGCTGAACATGGGTGTTGACTGGTCGATCCATACTCTCAGGCTTCCTCTCTCTTTCCCTAGTAGGTTGGGGCTCTGGGGAAGCTGAGCTCCAGGACACACTGGTGGTGTTGTCTGTCCAGGGAAGTCTGGTTGGCATCATGCTATCATCAGGCACATGGTGGCTGAAAATAGAGTTAACATACAAAGCCAAACAAATTGGTGAACAATCATGGACCTAAATGCTGGAATAGTGCAGATGAAGAGTTGAGGGTCCTCCATTTTGTAGAGAGCTAGTAGGCACATTTTAGTTATATTCCAAAGGGCCTGTGGCTATACTGTTTTTTTGTTTTTTATTTCTTTCCCTGTGCCTGAACTCTGATATGCAGGTGGATCCATGTTATTGTCTAGGGAGATGATGTCATGGCTGGAAAAGGAACAGAAAGCTGGATCAGGGAAGAAAGTAGCTCCCTAATATGGGAAAAGGGTATAAATATTGTTGGCTATAAACCCCATAAATTTGATTTGGTCTGGGGCCCATATTCAGCTTAGGAGCCTATATGACTCTGCATCCCTGTACGTCTGTGGTCATGAGTATTTGACATTTTTAAAGATTTATTTTTTATGAGACAGACAGAGAGAGAGAGACATCAACTGGAACACTACTCAGTTTGATATCAGGGATTAAATCCAGGACCTCGTGCATGTAAGCCCCATCACTCTCCCTGACTCCTGAGCTCTTTCCCTGACCCTAATTGATACTGTTTTAAAGAAGTGGAAGAAAAAAAAAATGTAAGAGGCATGAAAAATAAGTCATTTATCTGAACCATTTGTCATATGCCATGCAATGTATTAATTTCTTTTTTCATTTTTATCTTTATTTAGTCATAAATGAAGAGGGAAAGGAGAGAGAGAGAGAGAGAGAGAGAGAGAGAGAGAGAGAGAGAGAGAGATCTGTAGCCCTGATTTACCACTCCTGAATCTTTCCCTCTGCAGGGACTGGGGGCTTGAACCTGAGTCCTTGTGCACTATGATGTGTGTGCTTAATTATGTGTACCACTACCTGGCTTCTGTATTAGTTTCTTTAAAGAAATTTTCATTTACATTTTTAGCATACTTTTTTGAAGTATGGCTTAAAGTGAATTTGCACTTGAAGCCAATGGAAATTTTTATTATATTAGGGATACTAATATGACTGATCTGATAAATTATGCTGCTTTTCTTAGTTTTCCCACTGTTGCTGGTAGCACCAACTAAAAGAACAGGAATTGTGTTTTGTTGATGTTGTTTTGTTTTGTTTGTTTGCTTTGTTTTTCAGGAATTGATTTTTAACAGAAAAGGCACTTAACATTTCAGCGTGAAACATTTAAACTGGAGAGGAGATGTGAGTGGAGACTGAGAGAGGTAATTCTGTAGACAAGCCTCTGCACTGTGCACATGCCTTCCTGGAACGGATCCCCAGCACCTCCTATGATGGAGCAGTAGTCAGCTCTCTTTCCTTTCAATAGGAACAAACAGAGAACTCCTTTGCATAGTGTGTCTGCTTTGCCATGTGTATAGACAAAAACATAAATAATAAAAAAGAGAATGAAGGCAATGATGACAGAGATTAAAAAGAAATTTTAGCATGCCATAAAGTCAGGGCAGAGTTGTTATTCTGGGAGCAAGTGCTTTGTATGCACCTCAAGAAGGCTGAGGTAAGATTTTTCACTAGAAAAACACAGTGCTGAAACACAGAACTGAAAATGAGGGAGCTAATTAAAAACCAAAACCAGACAATTATAATAGCCCAGGGACCAGGTGGTAGTGCACCTGGTTAAGTGCACACAATATAGTGTGCACTTGACCTAGGTTCAAGCCCCTGATGCCCACCTGTAGTGGGAAAGCTTTACAAGTGGTGAAGTAGAGCTGCAGGTCTCTGTCTCATTCTCTCTCTCTCTCTCTCTCTCTCTCTCTCTCCTTTACTTCTCAATTTCTCTCTGTATCTACCCAATATTAAATACAAAAGATATAATTAATAATATTATAACAGCCCAACTAACACACAGTTCCAACCACACTTTTCCTATAATAAAGCACTTTTTTCTTACTTAAGACTCAAAAAAGAATGAAGAAAGGAAAAAGACAAAGAGGGAAAGAAAGAAGGAAAGGAAGAAAGAGAAAAAGGAGTAGAAATGATTACATTCTCAATGAAATATTGAGTGGGACTTATTTATTTACTTATTATTTATTTATTTTTTCATAAAATAGAAATATTGACAAGATCATAGTATAAGGGGTATACAATTCCATACAATTCACACCACCTGCACACTATATCCCATCACCTACCTTGAAGGCTTGCCTATTCTTTATCCTTCTGGAAAAAGAGACCCAGGATCATTATGAGTGCAGAGGGTGGAAGGTATGCCCTCTATAACTGCTTCTCTGCTGAACATGGACATTGGCAGGTCGATCCGTACTCCCACCCTAGGGCTCTGGGGAAGCGGGACTCCAAGACACAATGGTGAGGTCATCTGTCTAGGGAAGTCAGGTTGGTGTCATGGTAGCATCTGGAACCTGGTGGCTGAAAAAGCATTAAAATACAAAGTGGAACAAATTGTTAAATAGTAAGGAATATTGCAGATGAGATTTGAGGTCTCCATTTTAGAAAAAGCTAGTAAGTCTATTTTAGGTATATTCTAGCTTTACTGGCCCATAGCTTTACTGGTTTTTGCCCGAGGCTGACCTCTGATATTCAGGTGGACCCATGGTATTGTCTGGGGAGACAGTTATCATAGTTAGAAAAAGGAATTGAAAGCAGGATGAGGGAAGAGAGTGTTTAATAGTTCCTAAGTCTTCACATGCCTGTCGAAAGAATGCAGATATATGTCCAGCAGTGACTTGTGCCTGTATTACGAGCCTATATTAAAATGTATAGTCCATGCAGAAGTAATTTTCACCACAGAATACTCACAGTGTCTTTATAAATGCAGCTTACAAACATGTAACAGAAATATGGGAAAAGTATATAAATATTGTTACCTGTAAACCCCATCGATTTGATCCGGGGCCCACATTCATCTCAGGAGCCTGTGTAACCTCTGCATCCCTGTAGGTCAGAGCTCAAATTCTGTGGTCACAACTAGGAACATTCTAGGCTGCAGTAATTTCAGGACCAATCTTCCTCAAGTGGTAGAGTATGTTGCCCAAGGATTTTATTTGTTGTTGTTGTTGTCACCAGAGCTCCACTGCCAGGGTGAGAGGGGAAAATACTATTGCATCCCAGTTCTACAGACAAGGATGGAAGCTGGGTCATATTGCATGACAAAGCTGATGCTTTCCTAGGTGAACTATCTTGTCAGACCAAGGCAGGACTATGGTTAAAAGTGTTTAATGGTTCCTAAGTCTTCACATACCTATAGAAATATGCAAATAAATGTCCAGCAGTGACATGTGCCTGTACTGCAAAGCTGTACAAAAATATATAGTCCATGCAGAAGTAACTGTCACAACAGAATACGTACAATGTCTCCTCATAAGTGGAGCTTACCAACATGTAACACAAAGCATCACTTTCTCCAAGGTAACAAGCATAGATTGTGAGAGCCTTGGAAAACTCAAGAATAGCATGGGTTTTGACGCTACTATCAGCATCACATAAAGAGATCTAAGCATTCTATTCCCTTTGAAAATTTACTTTGTTTTTTTTAATGGAGAGCAGAGACAAGAGCACTGTACTGGGTTACATGTGGATGGTTAAAACTGGGGTTTCAACTCAGTACCTCACACATACAAGCCCTGAGCTCTCTGAACTCTACCACTCAGATACCTCCTGGATCATTTTTAAGCATTCTATTTTTAAAATATTTTAATTATTTACTGGATAGATATAAAATGTGAGGGGAGGATGAGAGAGAGAGAGAGAGAGAGGAAGAGAGGAGAGAGGCATCATTGTTTCACTGTTTCTTCAAATAGGAACCAGGGTCTTGAAACCAGGTCCTTGTGCATGACAATGTACATTCTAAGGGGCTGCATCACTGCCTGGCCCCTTAAATATTCTATTTTTTATATCAAGTTAGAGATGGCGCATCTGCTCTTTTTAAATCACACTTTGTAAACTTTTGCTGTACTATTAAGTACAATTTCATGTACAGGATAGGCTAGAAATAATTACAAAATAATTACTCAAGATTCAAGTGCACTAAAATAAAATGGTGTCTATGTAGCTACCCACTTGCCTTAAAACAGCATTTGGTAGTCAAATAGAAGTACTGGGGTCTCTATGCCAGAGAAGATGCAGGGAGTGTCCATCACTGGAAACATGGATTTCTTAATTTCTTTGGAAGGCAAAGAGAGGCTCTAGAGAATTCCCTATAGGTTTCTCAGTGTCTCATTTTGGAGTTTATTCATACAGCCTACGCTTATATATTATATTGGTTAACATTATTCAGAATGCCCAATCTAACCACAGAATTGGAACTACTTACGGTAAAACAAAATAATATATAGTGAGCAGGGGTAGTGCTCCCTTGAACCGTCATCCCCCACCACACACACACACACACACACACACACACACACACACACACACTCTTCAAAATGGGGAAGTTCCTGTGAAACTGTGTTTCCAAAACAGCAAATTTGAAAGTCAGCGAGAGTTCCAGGAACTTTCAAGGTAATGGATGCAATAAACCAAGTGCTGAACCAAATGGAACCTTGTGGCTTGTGTTAAACTTGCAGTCACAGGAACAGATGGAAGCTAGGATGTAAACTCAGAAGGTGTCCTTGTAACAGAGAGCCAAGGTGATGCTGAGTTAACTGCCAGAGGGAGGTTGTCTGTTCTGAGACAAGGCAAAAGATATTAGTTCCATCCAAAGACTAATATCCCCAGAAAGCACCCACAGTTAGTGAAGTTTGAGGAGCTCCATGGGAGCCCCCAATGGATTGAAAGACTTTTCTACTTGCTACGATTTCCCCCATGGTCACCAGTAAATTGTTGGGATGCTTTGTTAGAGAGGAGGAAATGCAAAGAAATGTAGAGATACAGAGAAACTCTGTCCAATCCCTCTTTAAGAAAGAATGTTTTTTTACAATTGAGCTACATATGAGCACTGTCTCAAGATGCTGGTTCTTCCCATTATTTGAAGAGAACCACCAAACCAGACTATTGGCAGCCCTGTCTTTTGTTGCGGTGTCAGCTCCTAGTACAGGTCTTAGCACCAACACTTGGGCTCTGGACAGGAAGACTAAGTGTGAACTTTGCTCTCCTCTAACAGATCACCTGTGTCTGAAGAAGATTACATTAGATTGCAAATAAGGGCTGAGAATATAGCATTAAGGATATAGCATTAAGTTAAGCAAAGGACTCCCATGTCTGAAGCTCTGAGGTCCAAGGTTCAATTCCCACAGCAATCATAACGCAGAGCCAAACAGTGTTCTGGTGTCTGTCTGTATCTCTCTCTCTCTCACTGAAGTAAACTAAATGAAATATGTTAAATTAAAAATATCACAAACAAAATGCACTGCAGCAGACTAGTGGATGACTGCAGAAAGTAACAAGCTATTTCTACTCTTTGAATACACAAACCTATATATTCATTTTGAACTAGATTCCATAATCATAAAGCTGTTGCCTTCAGGTATTGAATGAAATACAGCAAGTGTCAATGAATAACAGATATTTTGAAGAATACTGGTTCAAGAATCTGAGCTTCCACTGATATAAAGAGAACTGAAATGTCATAATGGTGTCACTATTAGTGTCAGGGCATGCCGGGCTAGCTTCTTGGTCGAGAGAGACGACGAGGGACTCATGGCTGAGCTGGGAATGCAGTCCAATCTTTATTGATAAGCAGGAATGCAGTGCAATCAATCTAATCTAATCTCTATTCATTAAAAAATCCTCTCCTTTATATCTCCTGAGGTGGAAGTTTCAGGTCAGAAGAGGAAGTACGTAGGATAGGGGGTGGGGAGAAGGAAAAAGTACACGCACTCATAAGTATCAAGCTTGCATCTAACTAGTGGGGATTAAACCAATGCCCTGTAGGCAGGGTGGGTCTCAGTTAAAGCAGTGATTATGTAAATAGACCACAGTCTTAAGCAATGCAAGTGAACCTAACGTGATGATCAAAACAGAAGGGGTCTTAGAAGCAGAATTAGAAGCAGACCAACAAGGGCATATAAGAAAAATAAGTGAATTGTTGGCTGAAGAAATTGCTTAACTAGAACATTGGACTTGGATCCTGAGACTCCCAGTCTGATTCCTCGCACTTTTTAATCTGATATGACAGAAGGTTCTCTGGCTGCTCTCGACTTCTCTTTTTAAAATTTTATTTATTTATTTACTTACCACTCCCTTTACCATCCCATCTGTGTCCTCACCCCTACCCCATAGATAATCATTATAGTTCTCCCATAGTCTTAGATATAGGTTGACTTTTTTTTTACATTCCTATACTCAATTCTCTATATTCCAGATAAAAGTGAAACCATTCTGTAGTTGTCCTTCACCTCTCTACTTGCTTCACTGAGCATAATCTTCTCCAATTTCATCCACTTTATCCCAAAGGACACAATATCATCTTTTTATTGCTGAATAATACTCTGTTGAGTATATGTCGTATAACTTTTCTTTCCAGTCATCTGTCCAAGGGCACTTTGGTTATTTCCAGGTTTTTGCTATTGTGAATAAAGCCACTGAAAATGGGGGGTGAATATATCCCTTTGAATCGGTGTTATTAGTCCTAGCTGTGGGTCATATGGCATTTCCATTTGTATGTGTTTCTTTTTAAAGCTTTATATTATTGTTATTTATTTAATAGAGACAACCAGCAATTGAGAGAATAGGGGGAGATAGAGCAAGAAATGGAAAGAGAGACACCTGTGTGCCTGCTTCACCACTGAAAAGCTTTCCCCTTGCCGCTGGGGACCAGGAGCTTAAAATCAGGTCCTTCTGCATTGTAACATCTGCACTCAACCAGGTGTGCCACCATTGGACCCTTGTATTGGTTTCATTTTATATTATCTCTTTTTTAAAAAATGTGTTTATTTATTTATTGGATAGAATCATCCAGAAAGTGAGAGGAGGAGGGTAGGGAGGGATAAAGACAGAGAGAAACCTGCAGACCTGCTTCACCACTCTCAAAGCTTTCCCCCACCCCTGCACGTGGTAACCAAGGGATCGAACCCAGGTCTGTTTCTAGCCTTCTGAGAGTTCTCAGACTGCTCTTCATGGAGGTTGGAGCAGTTTGCATTCCCACCAGCAATGCAGGAGGGTTTCTTTGCCCCCATAACCTTTCAAGCATTTGTTGTTATTATCACTTTTGATATATGACATTCTCATGGGGGTGAAGTGGTATCTCATGCCTTTATTTGCATTTCTCTGACAATCAATGAACTGGAACTTTTTTTTTTTTTTGCATATGTGGATTTTTTTTTTTTTGTCTCTTCTATGGTGAATATTCTGTTCATATCCTCTTCCAATTATCGATGGGATCATTCTGTTGCTGTTGTTGTTGCTGCTGCTGAATTTGGTGAGCTCTTGGTATATTTTGGTTATTAGTCCTTTGTCTGTTGTATGGCATATAAAGATCTCCCATTCTGTAAGGAGTCTCTTTGTTTGGGTAGTGATTTCTTTTGTTGTAGAGAATCTTTTCAAATTGATGTAGTCCCTATTGTCTAATAGTTAAATCTAGATTTTGCCAAGCACTGAATTGACAGCCAGCTGTCTTGGAGAGATGAACTGCTATGAGAAAACAGAGCGTTATCTTTGGAACTCTTCCACCTTAGGTCATGGGCTTGGCTGCTTCATTTCTGGTTCAGAGCCAGCAAGTACAATTTTTGAGTTAAGAGAGTTTCTCCCTCACTCCTGTTCCCCCCACTTCTCACAGGTGTCTGTACTAACCTGAGGTTTAGTTAACTTGTGGAGAAATCCTGGTTGTACTTGGAGTTTTCAGGGGAGTTTTTTCTTTTTTCTTTTTTATAGTGTGTCAGGAGTACTATCTGAAATCTCTCCTACTCCATAGTCATACCTCTAGATTTTATTTTTGTTCTCCAAAACAGTATTTCCAATAAGGAGTGGGGAAATAGCATAATGGTTACACAGAAGACTTTCATGCCTGAGGCTCTGAGTTCCCAGGTTCAATCACCGGCACCAACATAAGCCAGAACTCAATCTCTCTCTCTCTAGCTTGCTCTCTCTCTTTCTCTGTTTCCCCTCTCACAGGAAACTTTAAGTTTGAATTGATGACAAGTATAGTAGTAGGGAATTTTCTCCCAAGGGGAGATGACACATTTCATCTTGTAGGATCTGTGCAGCTAATGTTTAATAATATCTTTGATGTGGTATTTTCCAGATGGAAAATTATCTGATCCATATCCATAAAAGCATGAAAGGTGAATGGGAAACAGAATAGAACAAGACTTTGAAGCATATCCTGGTTGTTATGTATACAGTCCTGATGCTTAGACCATGAAATATGACATAATCTATGCTGTTAGAACTCGTGTATGTGTGTGTGTGTGTGTGTGTGTGTGTGTGTGTGTATGTGTGTGTGTTGTGGGTAGTGCAATGTGACCGGATTGAAATGCCAAGGTTCTGGAGCAGGGCCATGCCACCTGCAGCAAAAATTGCTGCCTTGTTTAAAACACCTAGATTGTACTTGGACCCTTGTGGAGATAGAATGTTTAATCATGATAAACCAAATGACCACACATCTGGAACCTTTCATTACAACTTGGGTGCAGCCAGATCCATAAAGGTCAGCAGAGTCCATGAACAATCCGGCATCTGATGGAAGAGGTGTATCAGAAGTGAGCAGAAACAGTACTAAAAAGCACAAACATACTCTGGGATTGTGTGTTCAGAGCTTCATGATTGTAGGCCTATAAAATAGTTCACTTTGATATTGTGCTGTGCTGTTATGTGCATGACTGAGGCTTAAGCATAGTCCCTGATGCATTGAAAAAAAGCCTTGGAACTGTGGTCTCTCTCACTCCATCTTCTCTTTGCCTCTTTGTCTTCTCTGTAAAAAGAGAGAGAGAGAGAGAGAAAGAGAGAGAGAGAGAGAGAGTGAGAGAGAGGGAGGTTCACAGGGGATGGGCAGTAGTGCAGTGGGTTAAGCACAGTTGGCTCGATGCACAAGGACCTGTATAAGGATCTCAGTTGAGTTCCTGGCTCCCCACCTGCAGGGGGTCACTTCACAAGCGATGATGAAGCAGGTCTGCAGGTGCCTTTCTCTCCCCTTCTCTGTGTTCCCATCCTTTCTCGATTTATCTCGGTCCTATCCACAAACTACAACAGCAATAACAATAATAACAACAACCAGGGTAACAAGGGCGATGAAAATGGGGGGGGAAATGACCTCTAGGAGCAGTGAATTCATAGAGCAGGCACAGAGTCCCAGTGAAAAACCTGGAGGCAAAAAAATAAATAAATAAATTCACAGTTGAGATTTAAGTAGTCTATCTAAAGCTGGCTTATAACTGTATCTTTATGCAGTATCCCTCTGGGTAAGCTACAGAAAATGAAAAAAAAAAAAGCCAGAATTTGATTTACACACAGTTTGGTATATGCTGATTTAAACAAAAACAAACAAACAATAAAGACAAATATATGCTGATTTAAACAAAAACAAACAAACAATAAAGACAAAAAATAAAAACAATTTGGAGTTACACTGTAGAGCCCCACACTGTTATTTATAAATAATTGATCAATAAATTGGTTTTATATGATAGGACAGAGAGAAATTGAGAAAGAAGGGAGATAGCAATAGGAGGGGCCCTGGAGAGACACCTACTGTCTTGTTTCACCATTCATGGCGTTTCCCCTGCAGATGGGCTTCCAAGGCTTGAATTCAGATTCTTGAGCATGGTAACACATGCAATTAGCCAGGTGCACCACCACAAGGCCCCAGTGTTTCTCACTCCTTCTGTCTCCATTTCACTAGGTTCTCAATTTAAAATTTATCTTAATACAGGATCTTTCTTCCTTCATTAAGTCTAGGCTGGAACATCCTGCAATATATTCCTTTGCATTCTGTTGGTTCTGATGAGTATCATGTCCTGTTCTTTATTTTTACCTACACTTGTTGCTTCCTGTCACTAAATTTCCTGACCATAGAATCAACTTTGCCCATCATGTGTGCACTATACTATATGCAATTTCACTTTTTACATGATTCATACACATAGTACATATTCATATATATAAGCACTATGCTTATGTGTCTTTATTTTAATATGCTAGGATATTTAGCTTAAGTACTTAATAAATCCAGGTTTTTATTTGTCTAATTATATAGGACCAACTGAATTCCTAGCAAATTTGAAATTAGAAGCAGAGAAGCTATAGTTACACACACACACACACACACACACCATTTTGAAGAATTATGATATCTTCCAACTCTGCTTGATAAGCTATAAAACACAGCACCTTCATCACTGAAAATGTGAAGTTCTGGATAAAATGTTGATATTCAACAACTCTATAGTTTAATGGTGAAACTCTCCAGGCGGCAAAAAAGCATCCATTCGAAGAAGCCTGGATTTCTCAGTACAGAAAAAACAAAAAACACAAACTTTTTAGTAATATTATATGAGATATAAATTACCTATAATGACATAAGTGATGAGTAAACCAAGTACTTCTACACTGTTTTTCAAAATAAAACCAGTTTTCCCTTTCTGAAGGTTGCAACTGGCAGGTATAATCACATTATTTTTCTTGGTTTACTAAAATGAGGGGCTATGCATACACACATTGAAAAAAAACATAGCAAAATTGGCCTTCGTTTCCTCACACCAGGTGTCTTCAATTATTTAAATGAAATGTTTCTGGGATGCAGTGCTTTCTCTCCAGCAGAATGGCCCCACCTCATGGGCAGCAAGCAACGGCCTAGCTTTTTATTTACTTTGACTCTATTATGGGGCTCATCTCAATCTGTATGAAAAGCCTTGGAGAAATATATGGGCATCATCACTAATGTTCCTTATTATAGCCTTCACTTCACTTTAGCTTGGGGAAACAGCTCATGTTTATTTTCCTTTGTTACACTGCATGCATAAGTATTATGAGACAAATCACAAGGGTTAGAATTATATTTTACCTTTTATTCCAGCTGGATTTTACTTTCTTACATCAATTTGAGTGCTACAGCCTGAGTTCGTCCCTTCACATAGTGCTGACTTCTCTAAAGTAGAGCACCTTGGGTTAAGTCAGCAGAGGCTTCTGGGAAGATGCCTTCCACTCTGTGGGCATTTTAATCCTGTCTTGCTATGCTCTTCTTATTTATTTATTTATTTATTTATTTATTTATTTATTTATGGAACTGGGGCCTTCTGTATGTGTGGGTTCAGCCCTGGGGGCCATGTTGTTCATGAGCTATCTCTCCTATTCTTTTTTTTTTTTTTTTTTATTACTAGTAGTGTCTTTATTGAGGAATTAATGTTTTACATTTGACAGTAAATACAATAGTTTTTACATGCATAACATTTCCCAGTTTTCCATATAACAATACAACCACCACTAGGACCAATAATGGTCCTTTTTTGGACCATTATTCTCCGTCCCCAGACCCCCAACCCCAGAGTCTTTTACTTTGGTGCAATATGCCAATTCCAGTTCAGGTTCTACTTGTGTTTTATCTTCTGACCTTGTTTTTCAACTTCTGCCTGGGAGTGAAATTTAATTTTATTTTTGTAATACTGGGAGGTTCACTGATGATCCTTAGAGATGGAGCAATAGATAAATAGGTAGATAGAGATCATCTTACTAAAGTGTCCCCCCAGCAGCGAAGACTGTGTCACATTCATGTCAAGACCAGCTCAATATCTAGTGGAACTATGCTACTAACCCCAGATTCTTTGATGAGTATCTGGACCAACCTTTGAGGTGTATTTTGTAATGTTTAGCTTATATATGTGATTCTCCAGTTTCTTTCTTTCTTTCTTTTTTATTTAAGAAAGGAGACATTAACAAAAACAAAACCATAGGGTAGGAGGGGTACAACTCCACACAGTTCCCACCACCCAATCTCCATATCCAATCCCTTTCCCTGATAGCTTTCCCATTCTCTATCCCTCTGGGAGTGTGGACAAAAGGTCATTGTAGGGATGCAGAAGGTGGAAGGTCTGGCTTCTGTAATTGCTTCCCCACTGAACATGGGCGTTGACTGGTCAATCCATACTCCCAGTCTGCCTCTCTCTTTCCCTAGTAGGGTGGGTCTCTGGGAAAGTGGGGCTCCAGGACACATTGATGGGGTAGTCAGTCCAGGGAAGACTGGTTGGCATCATGTTGGCATCTGGAACGTAGTGGCTGAAAATAGAGTTAACATGCAAAGCCAAACAAGTTGTTGAACAATCGTGGACCTAAAGGCTGGAATAATGCAGATGAAGTGTTGGGGGGGTACTCTCTGCAGACTCTTGTGTACTTCTGCTTTCAGGTATATATTTTTCCCTGGTTTATGGACACGTGTGAACATATGCTCTATTTCCTGGAACCATTTCTATATCTAGGTTTGGGGACTTTATTGGGGAGTGGACCACCTGGAATGGAATTAGAGAATACTATGAAAGGAAAGATCTTACCCGAGTGATGAAGCTGAAGGGTTGTCATTCCACACATGAAGTCTCTGGACAAAGTCTGAAGTGAAGCATGCTGGGGTGGCACTCGCGTTGATTAGGTTGCAATCGGCAGATGCAATGTTATTTCTCCTATTCTTATTATGACTTCTAAACATTATGTCTGAGTATTTTTTAAATCAAAATTTGTATGCTTGGGGAGATCATCTTCTTGGCAGTTTCACTGAACTTTAATTCAATCTCATGGAGCATAGCTTGAAAGGTGTGAGATAAGCAATTTTATGTATTGCTTAATTCAAG
The DNA here is from genome assembly GCF_950295315.1 of Erinaceus europaeus. Lineage (NCBI taxonomy): Eukaryota > Metazoa > Chordata > Mammalia > Eulipotyphla > Erinaceidae > Erinaceus > Erinaceus europaeus. The sequence continues at coordinate 164,936,430 of NC_080164.1, read as the reverse complement.
GGATAAAGGTAGGTATTGTCACATGAATGCAGTTTCTTATCTCCTAGTAATAAGTGTCTGTATACCACTCCTTCCACCAGTGGAAGTATTCCTCCTCCAACATGTGTTGGAAGCCACGTGACTTCTCAATGTTTGCTAAGTACATGTTTCACAGCCAAGACAAGAACTCAGAGCCAGCAATTTGATTTCAAGGAAACTGGAGCCAAAAGAAACTTTACTCACTTTTGACTTTCTTTAGTGTTTGTTATGTTCCCAACACTTCGCTAACAATGCCTTTTGATAGAATTTCATTTTGATAGAATTTCAGCAAGGCCAATGATCATCTACAGTTGCCGGACCCCCACATGAATAGGCTGATCTGGAGTTCAGAGCAGGCTGCTGACATATTTCTAGAACAGAAAGTAATTGCTCTTTCCATTTCATCAGTGCCATATAGAAATAACTTTGGGGGCATTACGTTTTTTTATTGACCTATTTTATTTTAATTAATTATTTTTTTTACATTTTTAAATTTTTTCACTTATTTATTCCCTTTTGTTGCCCTTGTGGTTTTATTGTTGTAATTACTATTGTTGTTGTTGGATAGGACAGAGAGAAATGGAGAGAGGAGGGGAAGACAGAGAGGGGCAGAGAAAGATATATACCTGCAGACCTGCTTCACCACCTGTGAAGCTATTCCCCAGCAGGTGAGGAGCCGGGGGCTCGAACCGGGATCCCTGTGCCGGTCCTTGGGCGCTGCACCACCTGCACTTCATCCACTGCGCTACCGCCCGACTCCCTATTTATTTTCCCTTTTGTTGCCCTTGATGTTTTATTGTTGTTGTTGTTGTTGTTACTATTGTTGTTTTTATTGATTCCATTGTTGTTAGATAGGACAGAGAGAAATGGAAAGAGGAGTAGAAGACAGAGGGGGGAACAATCGACACCTGCAAACCTGCTTCACTGCCTGTGAAGTGACCCCCCCTGCAGGTGGGGAGCCAGGGGCTCGAACTGGGATCCTTACTCTGGTCCTTGCACTTTGTGCCACCTGTGCTTAACCTGCTGCGCTACCACCCAACTCCCCATTAAATATTTTTTAGTTTTTTTTTTTTTTTTTACTTAAGTCATAGAAATTGAAATAGGAGCTCTTCAGGGAATATATAGTGAGGCTTTAAGCTGTTCCACATGCTCTGAGAGACAATAAACTGGGTGATGCTCCTTAGAGTATCTGGGCATTTCATTAAATATAATGAAAGAGTGTGTGGGAGGTGATTTTGTAAGATGGAATTGATGGGGCAGAATCAATAAAACATGAGTGTGAAACCTGACTCATTCATTTAGAGGTCTGCAGGCTGTGTGGCAGGTCGTAGAATCTTAGCGTTTCCTAAATAGCTGACTGCCGCCTAATTCTCAGGGCTCTTGTAAGTATAACTTAAATAATGTGTCAAGCTCCCACTTAACAATACTTTATACAATGAATATTTGTTCTCTGCACTAAGATTGGTTGGTTGCATTTTTTTTTGTCTAGGAATTTTATATAAAGGAATTCTGTGATTTGGTGGTTTTGTTTAAATTGATTTCTGTTGTCATGTGGCTTTAGTGACTCCCTAAGTCTGTTTCCTGCAGGAATAATGTACTGTCCTTTGCATTCTCATGTGCTCCATCCAGAAACCCAACTATTGTTTGTAAACTCTTTCCGGGGCCAGCTGGGCTGAACTCCCACTTTCACTAGGAACTCAGTTGGCAGTCATCTCTCATCATAGGTATCAGACTAGACATGATTCCAGAATTTACACGGTGTCATTCTGCATGGCAGTGTCAATTCCATCCTATGAGTTTAGAAACAGCTTCATAGACACGTGAGAATTATATTGTATGTATCACCCTGATGTGCCATGCATGATACAAATAGCTCCTTCTCTTTTCAAATAAAGTTCCAGAGGTAGAACCCAGAGTCTAGTTCATACATTCTGCCATTGAGCTGTCTACCTGGGTCAGTTTGCATTTGATGCATTCTATGAGTGAGAGATAAATGAAGAAAAGAGAGGAAATAAGAGGACTGCTCCACTGCTGATGATGCTGCACTCAGTTTTGTCTTTGGTGCTATCATATGGCAGACCTGGATATGGATCTCCGGTCTATGTGAGAGACATGTATTCTCCTGCTGAGCCACCTCCCCAGCCCCCATCTAGCTCCTTTTTTATCCCAGTTTCTTATAGGAAAGTAGTGAGAGTAAAGACATATAAATACACGTTAACGTACAATTCTATTTAAGTCTTTATGTGATTATGAGTCAAATGATAAACTCATTTGATTAAATGTCACTCTTCATTAAACGACATTTTCACTAAGTAACTGCTGTAATAATAAATAAATGTATAAGTGTTAGATATCAAACATGGGTTCAAAAGATACTGACAAAAAGGAAAAACTTTAGTCAGACTTGTTATCATCATATTATGTCAGTTTTCATAGAATATTTTGAACATTTTTGAGTACCTTTTGGTTGAAAATAAGCTATTAATATGTATATGAAACATAGCTATATACAAATATCTTTTTTTGCTATTAATTTACCTTTTTTTTACTTTATTGGGGGATTGATGCTTTACAGTCGCCAGTAGATATAATAATTTGTACATGCATAACATTTCTTAATTTTTCACATAACAATACAACCCCCGCTTGGTCCTCTTTCATCCTTTTCCAGGACCTGCCCTACCCCCCGCCACACACACACACACACACACACACACACACCAGAGTCTTTTACTTTAGTGCAATGCACCAACGCCAGTCCAGGTTCTACTTAGTGTTTTCCTTCTGATCTTGTTTTTCAACTTTGGCCTGTGAGTGAGATCATCCCCTATTCATTCTTCTGTTTCTGACTTATTTCACTGAACAATTTTTCTTCAAGCTCCATCCAAGATGGGCTGAAAACAGTGAAATCACCATTTTTAATACCTGAGTAGTATTCCATTGTGTACTATATACTATATACAAATATCTTTATACACATATATACTTAAAAGCACATAGAAGTAGCTATATGTGATTTTTGCCTACATATTATTTTTTTCTTCCAGCTTTGGTAAGACTATGCAAATGTTTTGTTGTTGTTGCATTTGTTGTTTAGACAGAGACAGAAGAGAGAGAGAGAGAGAGAGAGAGAGAGAGAGAGAGAGAGAGAGAGAGACCACAGCACTAAAACTTCCTTCAGTGCAATGGGGGTCAGTCTTGAAGCTGGTTTGTGATTATAGCAAAGCAACACACTAGCCAAGTGAATTATTTCACTATCCCCCACCCTGATAACTAACTGAGAACTTGCTTGTTCTTTAGAGATTTCTTCTACATTCTCTTTGGCACTAGAAGGGCTGATAAAAATAATGCATAAAGATGTGACTAAGTTTGTGTCTGAGAGATTTTCCTTCCAGGGTTACTGGCATACATTTGTGTCTATGCAGGCAATGTGTAAGTGTCACCTTATACTGAGTCTAAGTTCTTTTCCAAATAGCACATAAATAGCACATATATATAGATTTACATGAACTGATTACTGAAAGACCCAGAGTTTCCCTCTGACATTGATTAAATTAGAGACCCCATGCATGCATGTATAGCACTCTATCTAGTGGGCCACATCCGTTCATCTAAATCTATATACATATACATATACATATACATATACATATACATATACATATACATATACATATACATATACATATACATATACATATACATATACATATACATATACATATACATATACATATACATATACATATACATATACATATACATATACATATACATATACATATACATATACATATACATATACATATACATATACATATACATATACATATACAAGTGCCTACCTACAGAGGGAAGCTTTATGAATGGTGAAACAGTGCTGCAGGTGTCTCTTTCTTCCTCTCAATCTCCCCTATCTTCTCTCTTTTAAGTCACATTTTATTTGATGGACTTTTATTTTAGATATAATTTTTGTCTGTAAATAAGTAATAAAAATATGTAAGTGATTTTCCAAGTTATCTTATTAGGGAAATAATTATTTATAGTACATTTATCACATGGATTCAGTTATTTACCTTCCTGAGATAGCTCTCTGCACACCATTCCTGTCACCTACATAAGTCCTTCTTCACCACTATGCACTATTTCCTCAAACCTCTCTCGAGTTCCTCATGTCTCTTTCCAGAGCCCTTGACTAAGCTGCAATGGACCATACCCAGTCTTCCACTCCTCCCTTAATTTCTCTCTGTCCTCTCAAGTAAAAGAAAGAAAACTATAAAAGGAACAAAAGAAAGAAAAAGACCCCAGGAGTGTCAGATTCATCATGTGGGCACAGATCCCCAGCAATAACCATGGTTGCATAAAAATTAAATAGAAAACCAATATTTGGCTGGCCCAATTGGATGTTTTATTCATTCACTCATTGTTTCATTTAGAAGACTTTATCAAGCCCCAGAAACTACTATAGAAACTGAAAAAAATATAAATGTAAATAAGTAACTATGGATGGGGCTATCTGACTTCATTATTGTGATATTCTACTTGGAAAAGGTAGACTATAAGCAAAACTTCTATTTTTTCAGTCAAAGTAAGTATAAAGGTGAAAAGTTAAAGTTGGGGAGGAAGAAAATGGGAGGTCTTTCATTTCTAACATAAAGATTAGTAGAGGAAATGGAAATATAGCAACATATTAATGGAGATAGGAAAGCAAACCATTAAAATATTTCAAGGTAGAGTATAAAGGCAATGGGGAAAAGTACATGTGATTTAGAGAAAAAAATGTCACTGGCTGGTGAAGAGTGGTGACTTCTGGGTTATGGATTAAGTTGCCAGTCCTGTGTTCAAAAAGATAGTGGATGAAGATAACTAACAGTCAGGATGAGAATACAGAAAACTGTGGTAAAGGAGAGAATGAATGAAGGGAGATAGAGCAAAAAAATCAAAAAAGATATATAATAACATTATGAAGGCACTAATTCAAGGAGACATACGCACACCTGTGTTTCTACCTACATGGTTCACAACAGCCAAAATATGAAATAAACAACAGGATTTTAGTACAGGAGTGTGTCTGCTCTGCTTGAGAAAAAGCATGTAAACCGGGATAAGCATTATAGACTTGACTTTGATTAGGACAGGAGTGCTTGAAAAGGGCTGTACAAAGGGTCTGAGAACTATGACCACTGCAATGGGATCACTCTGGTCACCTTCTGCTGCATATTCTGTCGGAAACTAAAAGCCAAAGCAGACACTATTCAAGAAGGTGATGGGTCACAGTAATGGCTTATTGTTAAGTGACTGTGTACTGAGAGTAAGGACAGGAGAAATCCTAACTATGGTTTGATGATACACATAGCAGATTATCTTGATTGTTAATATACAATCATTTTTTAATGTGTGAAGGTGGGGAATGGATGGTGTCACACACATTTGAGCATACATGTCATTGTGCACAAGGACAAGAATTGAAGCCCCTGGTACCCACCTGAGGGGAAAGCGTGATAAGTGGGTAAGCAATGCTGCAGGTGTCTCTTTTTCTCTCTTCCTATCTCCTCATTCCCTCTTGACTTCTCTGTGTTGATCCAATACATGAATAAATATTAAAGATATTTGAAAGGCTTTTGATTTTTTTCCATTTTATTCAATAAGAGAGAAAATTGAGAGGAGAGAGGGAGATAGAAAGGGAAAGGAGGGAGTCGGGCTGTAGCGCAGCGGGTTAAGCGCAGGTGGCGCAAAGCACAAGGACCGGCATAAGGATCCCAGTTCGAACCCCGGCTCCCCACCTGCAGGGGAGTCGCTTCACAGGCAGTGAAGCAGGTCTGCAGGTGTCTATCTTTCTCTCCCCCCTCTGTCTTCCCCTCCTCTCTCCATTTCTCTCTGTCCTATCCAACAACAACAATAATAACTACAACAATAAAACAACAAGGGCAACAAAAGGGAATAAATAAATAAAATAAATATAAAAAAATTAAAAAAAAGAAAGGGAAAGGAAACATTCGTATTTGCAGAACTGCTTCACCTATTGCGTAGCATCCCAGTTGCCGGTAGGGAGCGGGGGTTGAACATGGGCCCTTGAGTTTAGTACTGTGTGTAATTAACCTGGTGCACCACCACCTGGCCCCAGCTTTTGATTTTTTTTAGATAAGAGATAGTGAGGCAGAAAGTGAAAGAGGCCATAGGACCAAAACTCCCTCTGATGGAAAGAGGGCTAGAATTGAACTAAGCTATTTCACCAGCCCTTTGTTGTATTTTATTATATATATTCTGTGCAATTGGAAGGCTAGAGCTCCAATGAACAAAACAGAGAAAACTTTGTATAGTAGCAGAATGAGTATTACTTCACTTTTGATTATGTAAATTTTGAGCCCTCAAATGAGATAATAGAAAGAATAAGCATAAGGATAATTAAACAGACATATCTGGAATTTCAAGAGAAATTCAGATTGCAGACAAAAGGTTGGAACCATGATCATCATCAGCAATAGCAGCAGTAGTATATCTTTAGTATCAAAGTCATTACATCTGGCAATTCAATTTCAAGTAAGTGAGGATAAATTTCCAGGGCAGAAATAATCTGAGACATCTCTAGTACAGAGCACAACTGAGAGTCAGAAGAAATAGAGTAACTGTCAAAGGTTGACATGGAGGACAATGACAAAATCCACTGACCGCCATTCATTAGTTTCAGATTGTTCCAGATATAAACTTGAGATTTAATTTAACCCTTAAAATTAATAAATGAGAAAGGAAATTCTCTCTGTCATACAAATGAGGAAAATAACTTTTGGGGGAGTTACCTTATTCTAACTTATTTATTTTAAGACTTGAATGTAGTATTTGCATCTTGGAGGTAACTATAATTTGCACTATTTTTTCTTCTTTTATTTATTTATTTAATTTCTTTATTGAGGAATTAATGTTTTACATTGTTGGAGAATAGGGTCCATCGACCCAGGTAGTCCAGGCCATTGTTTCTATGAGGTTCAAGTGGGTTGAACCCCAACTCTCCCTTTAGGTCTAGAGAAGGGCAGGTTCCCTTGACCTCTTGAACTAATGATGGATGGCTTCCCCGGAAAGGGGGCTACCTTTCTGCACATGCCTCTCCTCTTCCCTTAAAACAAAGGCCGGGAGTCAGGCTGTAGCGCAGCGGGTTAAGCGCAGGTGGCGCAAAGCACAAGGACCGGCAGAAGGATCCTGGTTCGAACCCCGGCTCCCCACCTGCAGGGGAGTGGCTTCCCAGGCGGTGAAGCAGGTCTGCAGGTGTCTGTCTTTCTCTCCCCCTCTCTGTCTTCCCCTCCTCTCTCTGTTTCTTTCTGTCCTATCCAACAACGACGACAACAACAATAATAACTACAACAATAAAACAACAACGGCAACAAAAGGGAATAAATAAATAAAGTATTAAAAAAAAAACAAAGGCCATGAATTACTGTACATTGTTTGGCCTAACTTGAAAGCCACCACATACATTATTGCTCAACTGCCCCTCTTCCTCCCCCTTTCTCTGAAGTGCCTGTAATTTACCCTAAGGTGCTTATAAATAACCCCGGGGAAATATGCATTGTGAAGCTTGTGATAATTCTTCATTTGTGATCAAATAGTTTATAGGTCAACATGTGGCTATGCATTGTGTTGCTCTGTGCTTGGGTTAATGATTACCTTGACCTTCTACCTGGGTAATGGGTATATGTACTTGCTTTCTCTCCCAAATAAAGGAATCCCCCTCTCAGGCTGACTGGGTGTTTGTCTCCCCATGCACTTCACCCTCGACACGCTGAATTGCTCTGGGGCCCGCGGGGGCCACTCTTGACCTCCATTTCCCTATGGATCCGGGGAGTTGGGAGGAACCAGGAGCAAGCCCACATTACATTCCACAGTAAATACAATAGCTTGTACATGTGTAACATTTCCCAGTTTTCCATATAACAATTCAACCCCCACTAGGTCCTCTGTCATCCTTTTTGGATCTGTATTCTCCTCCCCACCACCCCAGAATCTTACTTTGGTGCAATACGCCAATTCCAGTTCAGGATCTACTTGTGTTTTTTTTCTGATTGTTTTTGAACTTCTGCCTGAGAGTGAGATCATACCATATTCATCCTTCTGTTTCTGACTTGTTTCACTTAACATGATTTTTTCAAGTACTACCCAAGATCGGCTGAAAACGGTGAAGTCACCATTTTTTATAGTTGAGCAGTATTCCATTGTGTATATATACCACAACTTGCTCAGCCACTCATCTGTTGTTGGACACCTGGGTTGCTTCCAGGTTTTGGTTATTACAAATTGTGCTGCTAAGAACATATGTGTACACAGATCTTTTTGGATGGATGTGTTGGGTTCCTTAGGATATATCCCCAGGAGAGGAATTGCAGGATCATAGGGTAGGTCCATTTCTAGCCTTCAGAGAGTTCTCCAGACTGTTCTCCACAGAGACTGGACCAATTAACATTCCCATCAGCAGTGCAGGAGGGTACCTTTGACCCCACAACCTCTCCAGCATTTGCTGCTGTTATCTTTTCTGATGTATGACATTCTCAGAGGAGTGAAGTGGTATCTCATTGTTGTCTTTATTTACATTTCTCTGACAATCAAAGACTTGGAGCATTTTTTTGTGTGTTTCTCAATTTGCACTATTTAAATAAGCCACAGCCCCTTCATCATTTTTCGCTTTGGATTATAATATTAATTCTAAATAATGACATAAATATTAGAAATACAGTTCCCTTAAAAAAAAAAAGAGCTCTAGTTAAGATAGGGAAATTTAATAAGCTAACTTTTGACCTAATCCAAGGTGATACACAAAACCAGTAAATTTGAACAAAGTTTAAAGTCTAGGGAGTAGGACGAATAGGTGGTGGTGCATCACCATTTACTAAGACATGGGTTCAAGTCCCCAGTCCTTAATTGCAGGGGCGAAACTTAAAGAACAATGGAAAAGCACTGCAGGTATCTTTCACTATCTCTCTCTCTTTCTCCCCAATTCTCTCTGTATCTGTTAGAGAAAGAAAGAGGAAAAAAAGGAAGCATTGGGATCCTGTACACATGCCAAGCCCTGGTGATAACCATGTTGGAGAAAACATGTTGAAAAAACATGGGAGAATTTGAAACAAGAAAAGGCGATTGACTGAAGATGGAAATCTTGGGGCTCCGTACATTTAAAAGTGATTGTGTGAGGAGTTGGGCAGTAATGCAATGATTTAAGTGCACCTGGCACGAAGCGCAAGGACCAGTGTAAGGATCCTGGTTCAAGCCCCCGACTCCCCACCTACGGGGGAGTTGCTTCACAACCAGTGAAGCAGGTCTGTAGGTGTCTATCTTTCTCTACCCCTCTCTGTCTTCCCCTCCTCTATCCATTTCTCTCTGTCCTAACTACGACATTAAAAACAACAAGAACAACAACAATAAAAAACAAGGGCAACAAAAGGGAAAATAAATAGTAAAAAAAAAAAGTAATATTGCTCTTGTTGCTTAATCAAATTCTCTGACTGACAAGAATAAGGACAAGACACTAAGTCCCTTACATAGTAATAGGAATAGGATATTATTACTAATAATAGATGTGAGATGAATATGAATTAGATGAAGATAGGCATGAACAGGGTGGTATAGCCACATAAGATAAATAGAAATTAAGTGTATATAGCGTAAGATTCATTTGAAGTTCAATAAAGCTATCACATATCTAACAGCTAGATGATTCCAAGATACTGATGTGCTCACATCTTTTAAATGTTTCTGTTTTCTGTGAAACCTCATGTGTCAAATCAATCATCTTTCTGAAGGTCCTAAACTCTGAAATTTCTAAATCCTAATTTTATTACTTTGGAAGTTCTTTATCATTGTAACTCTTGTCAATTGTGTAGGTATTTATTTATAGCACATTGCTTAATATTACAGGAGAAGTAGTAATGAACTACTATTCATTGAAACTATTAAGTTTTATCATGTGAAAACTATTACATTTTATCATAGTGTGGCCAGGCAGTGGTGCATCTGGTTAAGCACACATTACAGTGTGAAGGAATTGGGGTTCATGCCCCTTATCCCCACTCGCAGGTGGGAGGAGAGATGCACAAGTGATGAAGCAGGGCTGCAGAAGTCTCTCTTCCTTCTCTATCCCCCCAACTTCTCTCTGAGTCTCTATTCAATAAATAAATAAATACATAAATAAATAAATAAAATATTAAGATGTATCATGGTTATACATTTTTACAATATAATTATACTTCTTGTAAATAAACATGTGTCCAGAGATTAGAATGCAAAATATCTTTACATCATTGCTAATTACATTTGTTGAGCATTTACACTTTAAGCAGGGAAAACTGATGCAAGGAGAGTTGCTGATGCCAAAGGGTACAAAATTGGGTTTACAACACAGCTTCCTGAAACCAAACTCTTGCTCTTAACACCTTGTCATGTCTCTCCTAAATCTCCTAAAATTATTCAAAGTACAAGCTTCAATACTGGCAGGGGTATGCAAGAGATTTTATGCCTAAGGCTCTGAAGCCTCAGGTTCAATTCCCTATACCACCTATACACAAGCTCTATTGAAGTCTCTCTCTCTCTGTGTGTGTGTGTGTGTGTGTGTGTGTGTGTGTGTGTGTGTGTGTGTCTCCCCTCTGTCTTTCTATCCCATTGAAATAAATTGAACTACACCCATGCACAATGCCCCTGATTAGGTTCAGACCCACAGTCCCCACCTGCAGGGGAAAAGCTTCATGAGCAGTGAAGCAGTGTTGCATGTGTCTTCTTGTCTTTCCCTATATATCTCACCCTTGCCTCTCAATCCCTCTCTATTCTGTCAAGAAGGAATACATGAATATATATTCTAAAAGATACTGACATGCCAATCATTACCTACTACTTTCATTCATAATATTCACATACAAATATGGTAAAGAACGGAAGAAGTCCTCTTATAACTACTCTTGGGTATTTTGGGGAGTTCTATTTTGAGGACTAAAGGGAGGACAGTTAGTTATCACCATTTCCTGGGAGTTTACCTGGGAACTTTCTTATGCAGTTTCTATAGCCACTAACATTCACACCTGGGTTGTCTGTTAATCTCTTTGAATGCAATGTCTGGCTAAGAGTCCAGATTCATTTCTTTTCTTTCCATTTTAGAAGTGAATCAAATAATTTCTTTATAAGATTTTTAGAATAGGTCACTTTCTATAAAAAAAGAAACTAATTCTTCTCCATACCACCAAAAACCACATTCAGCATTACCTATATTTTTCCTCCAGTAAATTATAACTATTGTAGAGGTAAGGTACTAGATGTTAATTGGCCATCTTCAATCTACTTTTTCACTTAAGAGCTGTAACATGGATTTTACCATCAGAGTATCATAAACTTGTATCATTCTTTTTCTTCTAGCATTTGCCCTTCTTCCGTAGCCAGTCAACAGCGTCAGGTTGAAAGCTGGTCAACAGCGTCTGGTTGAAAGCTGTCAGGAGTTGCTTGTTGCTGGCTTTGAAAGTGACTGGGATCCATGTGGATTCAATCGTCTAGGAAGGATTGTCAGTTTCCCCAATGAATGGGTACTCACGGGATGCACCACGAGAAGGTCGATCCAATGCATCCCAACTTGTATCATGATAAGTAGCATCAAAAATCACGTGCTTCTGAGCGACTTCATAAGCAGAAACACTGACAGAGAGTTTAGCTGAGTTGTTCAAGGTCATCTGCTAATTAATTGCCTAACATGGCTTAGAACACAGATCTCCTGATTCAAATTCTAGAGTTCTTTCTCAGGATTATGTGATATCCAGCAGAGCCAGAATATATTAATCTAATTACTTTTCATGCTTATTTTCATTTCTGTGGATATTTGACAATAGAAATCAGACTTGGAAATTTATTCTTGCACTTTAAATTTCTTAAAATAAAGAGCTGAAGTGAAAGTAAATCAAACTGAATTTTTAAAACATGAAGTTTTTGTTGACTTGGATAACAGTCATAGAGCAGTGAAAACATAAGTTCATCTCAGACTTAATTATAGAGACACTAGTAGTGTTTTGTGACCACAGCTTCATTTGAATGTGTTATTTGTCTCATCTAAATGCATGAAGGGAAGAAAACACTGATTGTAGGACAAGTCTACATACTTTTAGTATGTCTCTTCCTCCCCATGCTTTCAAAATTACTCCACTCTGTGTTGGGGTTTAAATGAATAACATTTATTAATTCACCAAACCTTATAAGGCTTTGTGATTATGAACAGGAGAAACTATAAAAAAAGGCAAAGTGTGCAAAAAAAAATCTTTAAAGTAAGCAGAAATTTCATGTCATTCAGAAACATTAAAGTGTGATGCTTTGAAAACTCCAATAGCTAAGCCTTGGGCATAAAACAAGAAAACAATGAGGCTGACTGAATAAAACACACACATTCATGAATAGTTGGCAGGATTTGAAAAGGTTAAGATATGAATGTTGGGTTTTATATATGTATAAATATGTATAAATGCTTGTCTATAGGTATTTTACATTATTTAGAGGCCCCATTCCATGGAAAAATTGAAGATATGTGTGAGGAAAAAAAAGCACTTCGTAGGTTGAAAATAAAAAAAAAAAGAAATACTAAATATAATTTTGGGGACAAAATATTGACATGCAAAGACAATTATACATCTAAACTATTTTAAAGTACATTTAGCAACATAGTTAGCAATATTTGGAATATAATGTTTGCTTTTACATTAAATGCAGGAAGAGCTTTCCTTCATCTTCATCAAATGCAGTATTATGCCTACTAAGCAAAGCATAATAAAGGGAAACTAAAAGCAGGATCTGATTAAATCGAGAGTAGGGCACCAAAGTAAAAACCCTGTGGTGTGGGGAGGGTGGATATTCAGCTTCCCAGGGAGGTGGGTGGGTGGGATGGGACAGTCTTTTGGTGGTGGGAATGGTGTTCATGTAAAAATTTAAAAAATTAAAAAAAAAAAAAAGAAAAGGCAGAGCTCTTATCAGAAAACTAATATGGGAAAGCTGGACTTCTAGCCTTGTAGAAAAGTGGACCTTACAGGACAGGTGCAGTATCTTGCACATATAGAGTCCAGGAAAAGAGTTGTTAGGATTATATAGTCAGTGATACATCACTTTGAGAGATTTCAATTAGGACTGTCATTCTGGAGGGGTCTTTGATTTATTCATGTATGGTACTGGTTAAACTAAAAAAAAAAGTCAAGATAGTTATAGAGAACTATTATTTTAATTGTTTACCTTCCCAAACCTGAACTATATCAAGGATTCCATGAGAGATGCTTTATTTTTTGATAATGTCAGCCTATATTGGACTAAGCTCTTTTTTAATTAGCCTTACTTCAGTCCATATTACTGTTTTTGTTTTCTTTTGCAATCTCCTCCAGAAGGGCTATGAGAACAGTTGAAAGGGAAATATTTGCAGTTGTTCCTTTTACAAAAAGAGAAATGGGTTCTACCAAAGTAAGCCAGCTTTTTCTGGGTGAAAGTGGGATCCAAAAAGATTAATAAAGCTGAAGAAAGGGAGCTGCAAGGATTAGTGAATTACCACTCTCCTTTCCACTCAGTGAAAATTTAACAATGATGATTCTGCTTCACACTTACAATGTAAACTTGTTTCAATGTGATACTTTAGGTCTGAGTTCTGCCATTATGTTTTGTATGTAATGTAACTATTGGTGCTTCATGAAATATGGTATAGCGGCTGAATTTCACACCAGGGTCTATGATATATAACAAGATAGCATGTGCTAGTATCAAGGAGTTAGCGAAAACCATGTGAATATGCATGCCCTGGGAAATTGACAAATTATGAGCATACTAAATTTCCTTATTTCATGGGACTGGAAGATTCAAATTCTTTTCCATCTAGATTTTTCAAAATTGTAATGGCTATCCCTAGTGATTATTTTAAAGCACCCCTATTTTTCTTATCAGCATATATTATAAAAATGTATTGATTAAAAGAACACATGACTTCTTTATTTTTGTACAAGTAGCTATTAAAACAGCATAAGTCTCACATGCAAACAGTGCAGTAAAGCTTTCCCAGTCTTCTCATTCACAGACCTGGGAGCAGAAAGGTAGTTTTGCTTTTAAATTGCTATTGTATGATCATTTGTTAGACAGGACTTGAAAATAAGAATAGAACTTTTAAACACTTTTAAAAAAGTTTTTCTGGGGAAGTGATTGAAAGTGGATAAAACATATAATGTAAATATATATAATATATAATAAATAATTCATATGTTATTACATACATATCTGCCAGATAGTCGCATTTTGTAGGATTAAGGTTAATAGAGTCATACATTCTATCTTTACTATGATGAGCTAATGAAAATCTGTCAATATTTTAGAAGGTTTGAGGCTGGGCTGTGGTGCTTTTAGTAGAGTGCACATGCTATGATGCACAAGGACCAGGGTTCAAGCCCCTGGTCCCCTCCTGCAGGAGGGAATTTCATAAGTGGTGAAGCAGTGCTACAAGTGGCTTAGTCTCTCCTATATTCCCCTTTCCCCTCTCAATTTCTCCCTCTCTCTCTCTCTCTCTATATATATATATATATATATATGTATATGTATATATATATACATATATATATTAAATCAGTGAATAAAATTTTAAAAGGAAGTCCTAAAAATATTTTCAGAAAGATACAACCAATGGAACAGCATGGACTGTTACATGATATAATGGAAATAATACTTATCTGGTATCAATGAGACCAAATTTCTGATCATTACTTTAATACTAAAATCTGTGTGATTTGAGAGAGACCAATAGCTTCACTTGGTACTTCAGCTTTCTTACTCATGAATTAAGGATACTAGAGATACGGTTCAAAATAGATTTTCTTCTAACGCCCTTTCCATATCACCTCCTCTAAAATGTAATTTGATAAGACTTTCAAATCAAGCTGTAGACTTATTCTTAAAGTTTTCCAGACAGGTAAAATGTAAAACAATGCTCACAGTGTAAAAGTTATAAATATATTGAAGATTGACTTGAAGATTCTAAATCCTAATCTTAGGATTCTAAATCCTAAGATTCTAAAAGAGCAGGAATTTAGAAAAGCCTCCAAAACCTCAACAGATGACACTGTTGTGGGAGGAAGAGTAAACAATAAAGAAAAATAGAGCAAGATACTAAAGAACTTAGATAATTCAAATGCTGAAAGATGAAAGCAAGTTCAAACTAGTTCCAAATGAGAACAGTGACACATTTCTGCAATAAATAGATAAATAAATAAGGTATCAAAAATTGAATATTACTAAGTGTAAGGTGTCAAAAATAAAAGTATAAAGTTGATTCTGTGTTCATTATTAACTTTGAGTGATTGGTAATCAGATGAAGTAATAAGGTTATTTTTAATGCTTCGACATTTAAAAAAAATTAACTGTACATATAGGACAGAAATAGTCTAAAGACTTACAGAACATTGACCTCATTAATAAGAAAACTATGAAGAAACAAGGAGAAGGATGTGCTCTTAATAATATTGTAAATGGTGCCCATTAGATATATCTTATTCAAACACAAAAAAAGCAAACTTTGTCAACTTAAAATTTAGGAATACTTAATAGAAATTATTGCCCATGTTCTTCTCAGGCGTATCAGGATGGTAGGTAAAGCAGGAAAACCCTGTTCCCAAACCATATGCATTATTTATTTATTCATCTTTGACTAGTGTGGGCTGTTGAAAGCTAATTGCTAGTAGTTAATCAGTTGAAGACTTGCCTCAACTAAGTATTAGCAGTAATTAATCATGTAACCTGTACCTAAAATTAACCTAAGAAAAATCCTCCTACAGGTGTTAAGAGAATAAAGAGAAACAATCCTGGAATTGAGAGATAACTCACTGGTAAAACTCATATCTTGAAGCCTGCTGGGGTTTGAATCCTGACACCATATGAGAGCACCATGGAACTGAGGGAAATCCATGTACAGTGGAAGTATCTTCCTCTCTGTCTCTCTTCTTTGCCTAGCTCTTTCTGTCTGAAATAAAAAGTGAAAAAAATAGTGACCTAGGAGTAGTGGAACTGTGCACTTGTTAATTTCTGGTGCTACCATGGAAAATGAGAGAGAGAGAAAGAGAACTGAGTCAAAGTTGATACATTTATTTATGCTGATATTTTGTAGATTGCTTTATAGAAATTGCCCTTGATAGTAATTTAATCTTATTCCATTTATAATTAAGTAATTAAGGATTATTTTTTCTGAAAAGAGACAGAAAGGCAGAGAGAGAAAGAGAAACCACAACACCTGAGTTTTCTTCATTATGTTGGAGACTGGAATTGAACCTGGGCCATATACATTAAAAAGCATAAAATTATCCACATGAGCTATTTCACCAAACCCAGGATGTATATTTTAACATGTCTATTTGGGAAACTGGAATAAAAATTAGAAATTAAAAAAAAATCATTTGAATTTTCATCCCTTGAGGTCTGGAGAGTCAGCATCCTTTTTAATCACTGCAGAGATTTTTGTTTTCTTTCAAGATTCACTTTGTTATTTTATATTTAAAAAAGCAAAAGGAGAGTCCAGTGTTTCCTTCCACTTGGGATTAAGTCTGGGTCATGTATATGAAAGTCTTGAGTTCTCGCTGCTGAGATTTGAAGGAGAGACTGGAGAATAAGCCATCAAGAGAAGATAGAGCTAAGTATAGGGATTTCCTTAGGGATCTCACTTGAAGACTGAGACTTGAATTGGTGAGCAAATGCACTTTATAATCACTGCTCTCTCTACTCTTCTCAATATCTTTGGCAGAACTGCATCCTAGTATCACTAAGAAAGGAAAGGATGAAGTAAGCCCTTTCCTTTTCTCAACTCGAGAAAGATGAGCGAGAAGGTATATGAGACTACATTTTTTTTTTCCCAATAGGCTCTCCTGGACAAACAGGCAACATAGTAGATGTTCTGACCCTGGTAGAAGGAATGTGAGATAAACTGCTAATCTTACTGTCCAACATTTATGACTAGCCAGGTTGGGACATCCCAGGATCTTTTGAAAAAATAGTAATTGCAAGGGTATTTGAATGAAGCTGACTCCACCTCCTTAGACACTCCCTTCCTTTCTCCCTCCCTACCTTTCTTCCTTCTTTCCTCCCTTCCTTCCTTCCTTCCTTCCTTCCTTCCTTCCTTTCTCTTTTCTAAATCAAATGACCTTTGATGTATCTGTTATTCATCAACTGTAACTTTTTCAAGGAGCATTAAAAATCACATCTTATCATCTCTTTTCTTAACTATAATGGTAAATTTACTTTCATCATGAACCTTCATATAGTGGTTTTTATTTTATCGCATTTCTTTTTTGTTTCCATTTGTTTCACATGTTATTATGTACCTTGTTTTCATCTTATCTTATTCTGGATTAATGGAGGTATGTTTCTGTTTTATTTATGTTCACTTACTTTGTTAGGATTACATTATTTAACTATTAATTCCAGAGGTAATTTTAGAGATTGAAACATGAATCACTGGCATATGTTGTTCTATTATAAAGTACATATTTATGACTCTCTAAAGAACTCTGGGAACTTAAAACCCCTATATATTCAATATTTTTTAATTATAACAATATTTTTAGCCTCACAGGCATTTTACTTTAAGCCCATTATCACTTTTGTAGCCAGTGCCAATTTCTATGCATCTGCATACATATAAGGCTGTTATTACTGTTTTTTTTTATTCTGTCCTATCTTTTGATGTATCTCTCTACAGTCATTTTGTTTTCCACTTAAGGAGACCCTTAATATTTTACTGGTGAAAAATTATTAGTTACAAAAATTTATCTGGATTCATCTTTATGTGGTCATTATTTGATGTGATATTTTGCCTAGGAAGATCTTTATCTTGGAAAGTCTTTCAAGCATCTAAACATTAAATGGTGTCTTTAAGATCTTACTGTTTCACTTTAGAAGTCAAATTCTTATTTATTAATGCATGTGCCTACCATTTTGTTAACATACAGCATCCTCACTTCCTTAGTGTTCTCATTTAATACTTAGTTTTCTCCTTTAATACTGCTAGTCTTTGTATTCTTACCATAATTTTGGCTTTTACAGAATCTCATGTAATAATAAATCATAAAGTTTTTTCAAGTTGTCTTATTTAGCAATTATCTTCTAGATACCTCTATATGTGGATGATAGGTGGTAGCTGTATGCCAACGACTGAGCTGTAAACCATTAACCCCCTAGCAAAGAACATTAGAGACACATTTATGTTAAGGGAGAGGCAGACACCAAAGCACTGCTCTGGCACAGGTTGCACTGGGGATGAAACTGAAATGTTAGGCAGAGATGTTTGGAACTCTGCCAGTTATCTCTAGCTATTTTCCCAATTGAATTTCATTTTTTAACTTAAGTTTTATACATCTATTTATTTATTTATTTATTAGTTATTGGATAGAGACAGAGAGAAATTGACAGAGAAGGGGGAGATAGAGAGGAAGAGAGAGACATCTGCAGACCTGCTTCACCGCCTGTGAAACGACTCCCATGCAGGTGGGGAGCCAGGGGCTCAAATCCGGATCCTAACGGTCCTTGAGCTTTGCGCCACATGCGATTAACCGGCTGCGCTACTGCCTGACTCTGTTGTTTCAACCATGGTGGCTTCATGGGCGGGTAACAGAGACTTGGGGACACACAGCTGGGCTGAGAAGCTGTATATCTTTATTCACGAACAGGCAAATCACCACACCATGTGCTTTTCTCCATCATCCTCTCTCCGCTGCTGCTGCTGGGACTCTCCCCGTCCTTAGCATAGGGGGCGGGGAGAAAGAGGGGCACGAAAGTAGCAAGGGGCAAACCAATTCTTCTCAGAGGTCGGGGGGAAGGGAACATACCAACAATTCCCCCTTCAGTTTTTAACTAAATGACCACAGTATCAGGGGTGTGGGGTGAACAGAAACCTATACCGTACAGGCATTTTCAAAAGAGAAACTGGCACAAACATGGAGAAACATGTAAGCAAGTAACAAGAACCAGTGTGCTGCCAAGGGAAGGCCTGAGGGGGCCATTTTTTGCCTCTGGGCAAAACTTTATCAGCTTAAAAAAAACATTTCCTGCCTCCGGGGGGCATACTTGCCTCGATGGGCATTTTTTTAGCATGGGGGCAGGGAAGGGCCTAGAGTCCCAAGGCATGGCTGCAGTCAGTCTTTGAGAAACCCAGCAGCATAAGGGGAAGCTGCAAAGTGTCCAAGAGGTGTACCAGTTGAGTGCGATAGAAATGCCAGTCCAAAGCAAATGTCCACGGAAGAATGCCAGGGGGTGGAACGTTGTATGAGGAAGGTCAGCTGCTGGAATTCCGCTTTTCTGTAGAGAACTTGACAGCTGCAATTTACTTACTATGAAACAAACTTGTAGCAGGTTAGAAGTTTATCACAATTGATAACTATTACAATTAGAAGTCTTTTTAAGAATGATTTTAAGGTTGGTTAAAGTTTAAACAATAGAACGTGAAAAGGTAAACATGAGAATCAAGGAAAGAAAACCTCAGGCATGAGTATCATTAGCATAGCCATTGTGTAATCTACCATTTCTAATAGGGAAGGTAATCGAGAGTTTTACATATCAACAAGTCTATTTAACCTTTTGTTACACCCATTCACGATGGAGACACACCCTAGGTGTGCGCAGGTTTTGTTTAGACCAACTTCTTTTTTGTAGAGAACTTGACAGCTGCAATTTACTTACTATGAAAAAAAAACTTGTTATTAGCATAACCATAGCTCAATCTAACGTTTCTAATTGAGAAGGAATTTGAGACTTTTACATATCAACAACATCTTTTTAACCTTTTGTTACACCCATTCAAG
Source organism: Erinaceus europaeus (assembly GCF_950295315.1). Classification (NCBI taxonomy): domain Eukaryota; kingdom Metazoa; phylum Chordata; class Mammalia; order Eulipotyphla; family Erinaceidae; genus Erinaceus; species Erinaceus europaeus. Next base: position 164,916,601 of record NC_080164.1, on the reverse strand, counting down.
ATGGAGACACACCCTAGGTGTGCACAGGTCTTGTTTAGACCAACTTAGTTAAAATATTTTGATTGTTAACTAATTTTTACCTCAGACTTTTAATGTAAGTTAATTTTATCTTTATGAGAATTACGTTGAAAACCTTTTTTATTTAACTTTGCCTGGTAAGAATTTAGCCTTAAAGTTACACTGTTAACCTTAAAGTTAATGTTACCAAACTTTAAACACACACGTAAACATGGTCATTAATACACAAGGAGAGAAACTTGTTGTTTTGGTTCAGTGTCGGGCTGCACCACGGAGAAGAGAGGGGAAGTCCGGAGCAAGGGGGTACACAAATCTTTATTATAGGATGGGGGGGTGGCTCAGGCCACGTGGAGTCAGCCGACAATGGCCATACCCACTACCTGACCATGGGACGAGAGAAGGGAGAGAGATCTGAGAGAGGGGGAGCCGAGAGCCCAGAGAGAGAGGGAGGGTGAGGGGGCTTTTTATTGGGCGACAACCAGGGGTGACATGTGGGGCCAGGATTGGTTGAAGGGGGCACTGCTAGGATTTAGAGGGGCATGGTAAAACCTGGGGGCAGAAACTGCATCAGAATAATTCCTCAGCAACATCTCCTCCTATTCCTTTATATCTAAATGGACACAGTAAAGAAAAATGGAATGGAGCAGGCTTAAATGTTTTTAAGGAATGCCGTGCTCAGGTGGTCAGATGTAGGACTTTCTATGGAGGAGGGAAGGCTTAAATGGCTGCCAACCTTGTGAGATTTATGCATCCTCCTGTGCTCAACCCCTCTTTAGAGAGAGAGAGACTTACCTGGAGGGACTCATCTCATAGGTTTAAGCGCAGCCTGCTCAACCATCTCTTCACAATATCTCTACATCTTTTCTATCTTTCTATCTAGTAATAGCATAAGATGGTTCAAAGTCTGTAAAAGACTATCATGGAGCAGAAACCTTTTGGGCATAAACCTAAATGATATAACAAAACAGGAAGGGAAAAGTAGGGGAGCAGTAAAAGCCAGTGTGAAGTGAAGGGAAGGATTGGAACGTGTAAAGGAACATTCCCTGCTTGGGGGGGTAAGGGACAAGGGTATTTAATGAGGGGGAGGCGGGAATGGCATCACCCACCAAACAGAGGGGCTATTTGGCATTGTATAGTCCTCAAGGCAACAGTCTGTAAAGTCTATGAATTAGTCAGGATCAGTCTATAAAAAACCAGCAGCGTGAAGGGAAATAAGCTGCTTTAAGATTGTGTAGAATGTCTATAGGGTATGCCAGAAAGTCCGATACAAGTCTCAGTCCAAAGTAGATGGCTAGGGGAAGAGTTGGCAGGGGATGAGACGCTGCATGAGGGAGGTCAGCCGCAGCAGTGGAGAGAGGATGATGGAGAAAAGCACATGGTGTGGTGATTTACCCGTTCGTCAATAAAGATATACAGCTTCTCATCCCAGCTGTGTGTCCTCGAGTCTCTGTTACCCGCCCATGAAGCCAGCATGGTTAAAACAACAAATGGCGCCTATAACGTGGGACCAGACCTGCGCATCTCTCAGATAAGTGAAGACAATTTGGCTACCTATGCACTATGGCCTTCTCTTCTGCTTGTGAAGAGATCTCCAAAGGCCTCTGCCCTTTCTTCAAGAGACTGTTTTGCTGTTTCTGGAACATTTATCTCTGGACCACTCTGTGGTTTCTGCCCAACGCCAGCCCGCAGGAGCCCAACGCCAGCCTGCATGAGCCGGCTTTCTGCCATGTGGCGAGGGGCACTGGGCGTGGGCTCCCTCTACACTGCTCGGCTGCTGGGAGCAGGGCAGCAGACATGGCAGGGCCATGGGGCAGGGCCGCGGCAGCCTATCCTGGCCGCCACCCCGGGGCACCTCAGCCCGCTCCTTCTGCACGGCTGGCCTGCCCTCCCTCGTACTATGAAGTCTGGACAGATCCCGGGCCACCCAGAGACTGCGGGCTCCCTGCTGAAACTGGGCCCCCTGGCCGAGATCTCCAGCTTGGGTGTGAAGGCAGACAAGCTAGAACATGCAGAGATTCATCCAGAGATCGCAACCTACAATTCCTAGAAGTGGAGCTCCGTGGGAAGCCACCTTCGGATGGTGACCTCCCCCCCAACAACTAAGACAGTACAGATCTAAATTCGTGTTTGAAATGACATGTCTTCGTAACAAAAGTTTCTCTCCTTGTGTATTAAAGACCATGTGTATGTGTGTGTTTAAAGTTTGGTAACATTAACTTTAAGGTTAAGAATATAACTTTAAGGCTAAATTTTTACCAGGCAAAGTTAAATGAAAAAGGATTTCAACGTAATTCTCATAAAGATAGAATTAACTTACATTTAAAGTCTGAGGTAAAAATTAGTTAACAATCAATATATTTTAACTAAGTTGGTCTAAACAAAACCTGCGCACACCTAGGGTGTGTCTCCATCTTGAATGGGTGTAACAAAAGGTTAAATAGACTTGTTGATATGTAAAACTCTCGATTACCTTCCCTATTAGAAATGGTAGATTACACAATGGCTATGCTAATGATACTCATGCCTGAGGTTTTCTTTCCTTGATTCTCATGTTTACCTTTTCACGTTCTATTGTTTAAACTTTAACCAACCTTAAAATCATTCTTAAAAAGACTTCTAATTGTAATAGTTATCAATTGTGATAAACTTCTAACCTGCTACAAGTTTGTTTCATAGTAAGTAAATTGCAGCTGTCAAGTTCTCTACAGAAAAGCGGAATTCCAGCAGCTGACCTTCCTCATACAACGTTCCACCCCCTGGCATTCTTCCGTGGACATTTGCTTTGGACTGGCATTTCTATCGCACTCAACTGGTACACCTCTTGGACACTTTGCAGCTTCCCCTTATGCTGCTGGGTTTCTCAAAGACTGACTGCAGCCATGCCTTGGGACTCTAGGCCCTTCCCTGCCCCCATGCTAAAAAAATGCCCATCGAGGCAAGTATGCCCCCCGGAGGCAGGAAATGTTTTTTTTAAGCTGATAAAGTTTTGCCCAGAGGCAAAAAATGCCCCCCTCAGGCCTTCCCTTGGCAGCACACTGGTTCTTGTTACTTGCTTACATGTTTCTCCATGTTTGTGCCAGTTTCTCTTTTGAAAATGCCTGTACGGTATAGGTTTCTGTTCACCCCACACCCCTGATACTGTGGTCATTTAGTTAAAAACTGAAGGGGGAATTGTTGGTATGTTCCCTTCCCCCCGACCTCTGAGAAGAATTGGTTTGCCCCTTGCTACTTTCGTGCCCCTCTTTCTCCCCGCCCCCTATGCTAAGGACGGGGAGAGTCCCAGCAGCAGCAGCGGAGAGAGGATGATGGAGAAAAGCACATGGTGTGGTGATTTGCCCGTTCGTGAATAAAGATATACAGCTTCTCAGCCCAGCCATTGGGCGCCATTTGTTGTTTTATCCGGGCTGACTTCACGGGCGGGTAACAGAGACTCGGGGACACACGGCTGGGCTGAGAAGCTGTATATCTTTATTCACGGATGGGCAAATCACCGCACCATGTGCTTTTCTCCATCATCCTCTCTCCACTGCTGCTGCTGGGACTCTTCCCGTCCTTAGCATAGGGGGCGGGGAGAAAGAGGGGCGCAAAAGTAGCAAGGGGCAAGCCAATTCTTCTCATAGGTCGGGGGGAAGGGAACATACCAACATGACTCCCTGAATTTCATTTTTATTTATGCATTCATTCATTGCAAAATGAGGGTTGCTATGCAACATACATAATCTCACTACTCAAAACCCATTTAAATTTATGTATACATACATGTGTATGTATATATCCTTATAAGCATCTATGAGTGTGTATACATATACATGAATCTGTATATAAGGAAGATACTCACCACTGTGCCAACATTTTGGTGCTATAGCACCTTACATATGGTTTTGGGCCTTGAACTTGAGCCACTGTGAATTATTTCTCTGACCCTTTATTTCACCTTCAGGGGGTTGGGGATGCTTCATGAGCTATGAAGCAAGTCTCCAGATGTTCTTTTATGTGATATAAATTACAATTTTTATATGAATGTCCAAAAATTGTAGGTAAAATGTTATGCAGTCTCTTCATGAACATTACTTCTCAAGAGATAGTTCATCCTAGTCGTTGGTAGGCATATCGAGTAGTTGAAGAGCACCTTAATCTATTTAGAGACTGAGCTGACTTGTGAATGGGGCTAAATTATTCTTAATATGTAGTACATCCATGTGCTTTCAAGTCCACATTGTTTCTGGGTCACTGTCTGCAAACCAAAAGTAATTATCCAATTACTGATTGTTAGTTATGGGAAGAGCCAATACGTTTATTGTTTTCTCCACAGTAGAAATAATGTCAAGGGAATGTGTACTTCCAAGAAGGTAGTTTGATAAGCTGAAATTTCAAAACTCAATGTCAAGTGCCTTGAACCTCAGTTATTTTCCCCTTGTTTTATTCTTGCCATCAGGGTTATCACTGGGTCTTGATGCTTGTATAATGAATCCAGTGCTTCTGGTGGACATTTTCTTCTTTTTTTATTTGATAGAGACATAAAGAAATAAAGATTGGGGGGTGGTTAAGGGGTGGTGCATTAGGGTTAAGTGCACATAGTATCAGCGTAAGGATCCCAGCCAGTTTGGTTCAAGCCCCTGGCTCCCCACCTACAGGGGCATCATTTCAAATGCAGTGAAGCAGATCTACAGGTGTCTATCTTCCTCTCCCCTTATGCCCCCTTCCCTTCTCAATTTATTTCTGTTCTATCAAAGAACAACAACAACAAAATGGAAAAAAAAAGACTCCAGGAGCAGTGGATTTGTAGTACAGGCACTGAGCAATAACCCTAGAGGAAAAATAAATAAATAAATAAATAAATAAATAAATAATAAAAGAAATAGGGAGGGAAAGAGAAAAAAGAAAGACCTATAGCACCGTTCGTCCACTGGTGAAGTCCTCCTCACTGCCCCATGTACCATCATTACTGTGTCATTCCTTAAGTATGGATGCAGAGATTATCCATTAAGGAAACTTGTTCATTTATCAATAATTAAAACTATTAAAGTTTTAAACAAAGCAATAGGACCTCACAAAATTTTCTTATCTGTGAAATCAGGATACTAAGTGAGAATTTTCCTAACTCAGACATTGGTGAAAATTTCATCAGTCATAAAAAAGCAAATAAAACATATAAACATTTTTGATATATGATTCCATGAGATAATAGCAACCTTATTAAAATGAGTAGAAACATGCATAATTCAACTTTTTTCCTTATAGCTATCTTACCTATAAATTAAGAGTAAATTTTGTCAAGATCAGAAATATTTTATTGAAATTGGGGTAATAGATTTGAGCAACCATAATTAGATTTTTAAAATATGTTTGAGATATATTCTAAAATATGCACAAGCTATAATCTATGGTTAAGATGTGTATTACTTGTAGATTAATGTGGTTCATATTTTTAGTTTCATTTGAAGTGCTAAGTGAGAAATTATTTTCACTACAAAAGAAACAGCATAATAATTTTTGGAATTCATTTTCTTCATCAGTTGCTAGAAGAAATTTAGGTTTCTTTGTCATAATTCTTGAATATTTTGTATGTTGTCCACTATAAATACATCTCTGTGACCAGCTTCAGAGCATAGTAACTCTCTGACACAGACATACACACACACACACACACACACACACACACACACACACACATATTCTGTAACTGCCTTAGGAAAGGGTCAGAAGAAAGTGTTTATTAGACTGAATCTTTTCATAAGTTATTTGCTGTGTTTAGACTGAGATTCATCATTGTTGTTGTGAAACAAAATTACAGTGCATTAATATATGTTTCTGATAGTCACCTTTCAGATTCTTTGATTCAAAACCACCCCAAATCAAAAGAATTCATACATAAACTCTACAAAGTAACACATAATTATCTGTAGGGTCAATTTTTTTCTTTGAATTTAATCAACATATTATGAACATTAGAATTATAGTATGGCGAGGTCTGGCGGTGTTACATCCAGTTGACCAAACCCTTTCCCATGTGCAAGGATCTGGGTTTGAGCCCATGCTTTGTACCTGCATGGGGGAATGCTGTGTGAGTTGTGGAGCAAGTCTTCACTTGTCTGTCTTTCTTCTTCCCTGTCTATCTCCCCTCCTGCTCTCCATTTCTATCCATCTTATCAAATTAAATATAAAGAAATAATAAAAATTAATGCCAACAGGTGTGGTGGGTTCATTGTGCTGGGACTGATCACCAAAGATGACCCTAATAGCAATTTACAAAACAGACCCTATCCAAAATGGGGAGAAAATGTGAACAGAATATTCACCAAAGAAATTAAAAGGCCAATAGACACATGGAAAAAAGATGCTCCATATCATTGATTGTCAGAGAAATGAAAATAAAGACAACAATGAGATACCACTTCACCCCTGTGAGAGTGTCACACATCAGAAATGATAGCAGCAACAAATGTGAAAGACCAAGGAACCCACATGCCTGCCAGTGGAAATTCCAATTGGACCAAACCCTGTAGAGAGCAGTGTAGAGAACTCTCAGAAGGCTAGAAATGGACTTACCCTATCACCCAGCAATCTTTCTCCTGGGGATATATCCTAAGGAGTGAAACATGCCCATCTAAAATGATTTGTGTATACCTATGTTCATTACAGCCTAGATGTCCAATAACAGATGAGTGGCTGGGAAAGTTGTGGTATATACACAGTGGAATAGTACTCAGCTATTAAAAATGGTTAATTCACCTTTTTTATTCTCATCCTGGATGGAGCTTGAAGGCATCATTTTGAGACAAGCCAGAAAGATACAGAGGAATATGGGATGATCTCACTTATAAAAACTTAAAAGTAATAACAGAAAGGGGAAATGCAATGTAGTACTTGCCCCAAAGAACAGAATTTTCTAAATAAGTTTTCTGAATTAGTTCTGGGTTACCGGCAATTAACTCTTTTGTATGGTTATATTTGAAGATTCAAACAACTCTATCTCCAGTAGCAAAAAGTAGCACTGATAGTCTGTGTAATTTGACAACAAACATACAATTTTCATCATTGGATACTTAGCCATTCACCTATAAGAAGCAAAGATCAATGTGACCATTTATAATACTCTCAGATATTTTTTGATAGTTATTGAATATAAAGACATTGATTGTCTATGCCTAGTGCTGAAGGACAGAATGGAGAAAGAAAAGAATGAACTCAATGTTTAGGGGGTTGGGTGATGGCGCAGTGGGTTAAGCGAACGTGGCGCAAAGCGCAGGGAACGGCGTAAGGATCCCGGTTCGAGTCCCCGGCTCCCCACCTGCAGGGGAGTCGCTTCACAGGCGGTAAAGCAGGTCTGCAGGTGTCTATCTTTCTCTCCCCCTCTCTCTCTGTCTTACCCTCCTCTCTCCATTTCTCTCTGTCCTATCCAACAACAAAGCAACATCAACAATGGCAATAATAACCGCAACGAGGCTGCAACAACTAGGGCAACAAAAAAGGGGGAAAAATGGCCTCCAGGAGCGGTGGATTCATGGTGCAGGCACCGAGCCCAGAAAAAACCCTGGAGGAAAAAAAAAAAGAATGAACTCAATGGTTCAAATACTCATGCACCATAGAAATAACTTGAAAACTTGTGTATGTTTCTTGATGAAGATCCTTTTATTTTATATCATGAAGCTGAGAGTGCTGAAGATTGAAACTTCAATGAAACTTTCATCTAATCACTTAGAGCACAAGAGGAATGCACAACCCTATGTATATTCTGAGGGCACTCCCTAGGAAATACTGGGGTTCTTTATCTTGAGATGTAGTGATGTGAGAAGGCTCTGGAGAACTCTGGGTCCCTAAATTCAGATGAGTATCATTTGTAAGTGGAAGAGGCATCCTCTCAGCCAGTGGAAGTGTCCTCCCCATCTACAGTAGAGATGAGCTACTTATTACCAATGGCAATTGCATTTGCACATCTAGTATGACTGATCTCTCCGGCTTCAGTGGTATGGTCTCTCTATTCTTATTTGAAAGAAATGGCCTTGAGTTACTGAAAGAATCTGTAGTTGTCTCCCTTGGGGCATTTCTTCTTTTTTTTTAAGTTTTTATTTATAAAACAGAAACACTGATAAGACCATAAGATAAGAGGGGTGCAATTCCACACAATTATGCAAGAATTAGGAACTCTTCTACTTATCTCTCTTTGGTTTTAGGCCAGTGGCTGGACTCAAGTTCCAGTAAGTCTCTAGAATCAAGGAAGGAAAAAGTGTGAGCCACATGGAGGTACACTAAAGTCTGAAATAACTATCTGAGTTACTGATTTTATAGATATATAAATCTGGGGACCATGTGTGAATAGATACTGAAAGAAGGGATTATGACAGAAAGAACACTAAACTGAAAAAAGGTGAATTTGTTGATATGAAATCATTAAGCAGAAAAAAATTTTTCATTTCATGATATAACTGGGGAGTGAGGAAGGCCTCTAATAGTACATCTGTTGACTGAACCATAGTCCAAAATATAGTCCATAGTAATTTAATTAAATGTACCATAAATATGTTCAATGGCCAAGCTTTCTCCTTTTATCATATGTAGCAGCAAAGAAATTAGGAATAGTGGAATGAGAATTTTGTTATTTTCCACAGTGAATGAAAGTTTTAAAAAGTTCCCTGAAAAAAAAGTCAAGAACAAGTTGAAAACTGACATCTCAAAATTATCCTGGAATGAGAAACATATAATTAATGACTTTTTCTTTGCATAATGTGAGTCACTAAAATGACAGAACAACAGAAATCTAATGAAATTCTTGTTATACTAACAATCTTTGTTTAATATTTGACACTATGCCAGCAGACTAATGCAGTTTTGTTTACTAAAACATTGCTACTGCATTTCATGAAGAACTTGGATAAAATCATTGATATATTTAATTTACTTTAATAAAACATTGGAAATTTCTTCGTTTTATTTAAAAAAAAACAATCTGGAACAAAAATGTTTGACAGTTTGCATCATAATGACATCATGTTTTTAGGAGTGCGGAGGGTGCTTTATTCGAATTCTGGATAGTAATATAATAAGACATCTGATATAAACTATCTTATAAGTTGTAACCTAACAGACAGGTTGCAACTTTGGAGTTTTAAATCAAGTGTCCAGAAGACAGCTCATTTCACTGAGCACATACTTTGTTGTGCATTCATGGCCACGCTATTTCAAGTCCATGATCATCATATGGGAGCAGTACATAAATGAGGAATCTTCATAAGTGTTAGAGTATTGCTGTGGTATAATTTATCTCTGTGTCTTCTCTCCCTTTATCTGCAAAAATGAAAAAGGAATCAGCCAAAATGGAGAGACTATGTAGTTTCTAAGTCCTGCTGGAAAGAGAAAGAAGAAGAAGGAGGAGGAGGAGGAGGAGGAGGAGGAGGAGGAGGAGGAGGAGGAGGAGAAATATATACCCATTAAACTAAAACCAAAGATATAAACTAGATCAATTATTATCATTGAAGTTTTTTTTTTTTTTTTTTTTTTTGTCTCTAGGGTTATAGCTGGGGTTTGGTGCCTGCACCATGAATTCACTGCTCCTGGAGGCTGTATATCCCTTTTGTTGCCTTTGTTGTTTATCATCATTGTTATTATTGTTGTTGTTGCCATTGCTGCCATTGTTGTTGGATAGGACACAGAGAAATTGAGAGAGAGGAGCAAGACAGAGGAGTGGATAGAAAGATGGACACCTGTAGATCTGCTTCACTGCTTCTGAAACAACCCCCCTGCAGATGGGGAGCCAGGGGCTCGAACCAAGTTCATTATGCTGGTCCATTCCTTACAACATGTGCACTTAACCTACTGCACTATCGCCTGGCTACCGATTAAAGCTTTTAGATAAAGTATACACTGACTAAATAATTATCTTCTGAGTCTCAAAGCATCAAACTGACCAGTTTATACACTACTGATTTGAAACTACTATTATATTTCCTAATTATGCAAAACCAGTTTTAGGTAAACAATGTTAAAACCATTCATAATTGTAAGGGCACTCATAATGCAACCTTTTTTTATTTTGCATGAAATAACCTTCTTAATTTATTCCTACCACCTTTTTAATATACATTTTCTTCCACTGAAAAAGAGAGAGGCAAATGCAAAATACTGTTGAGGCATATGCAGTGACAGCTGCATCTCAGACTCTCTTGAGTTCAAGTCCTGCATTCTACTGCTGACACCCCCCTCCCCAAATCTTTTGTTTTTTAGTGACCCTCCTAGTGAGAGAGTTTGGACGAAACCACCATGTATCAACAGTATGATTGAGATCTAATGAATTATAGTTAATCTAGAGAGAATCTATAAGCATATTAAAAATGTATTTGTAAAGCAGAAAAAATGTTTAATAATCATGAATCTAAAGGTTAGAATATAGCAGATGTGATTTGGGGTCTACAGTTTGAAAAAAGCTAGGAAGTCTATTTTAAGCATACTCCAAAAGGCCCAAGACTTTATTAATTTTACCTGAGATAGACAGGTAAAGTTGTTGTCTGGGGAGATGGTGTCAAGCGTTGGAAATTACCATGATGCCAAAGTGACTTCCCCATGCAGATGACCTCACCAATGTGTCCTGGAATCCCACCTCTCCAGAACAGTACCCCACTAGGAAAATATAGAAACAGTCTGGGAGTATGGATCAACCTGTCAATGCCCAGGTCTGTCCAATGGAGAAGCAATTACAGAAGCTAGACCTTCACCCTTCTGAACCCCATAATAATCCTGAGTCCATACTCTCTAAGGGATAAAGAATAGGAAAGCTTCCAATGAGGGGATGGGATGCAGAACTCTGGTGGTGGGAATACTGTGGAATTATACCCCTCTTATCCTACAGTCTTGTCATTCATTATTAAATCAATAAATATATTTGTAATTTAAAATCGTTTACAAGATAATAGGATCTTAGGTGTGTAGTTCCAAAGCACGCCAGCTGTCATGATTTTATGTGCTTCACTCTATCCCCAACCCCATGATGATAACCACTATGATTCTCACAAACTCCTAGAGTTATGTTGGCTACTTTTTGTTGACACTTGGTGTGTTTCAGTTCCCTATAGTCCACATATGAGCAAAACTATCCAGTCGTTGTCTTTCAGCATCTTACTATAAGGTGCTATCTCATTTTGTAATGAAGTAGCTGGTAAAATATTGCTGATCCCCCCCCACACACACATAAGTCTTTTGGTTTTTAGTGACCCTTCTAATGAGAGAGTTCAGGTGCAACCACTGCAGGTATAAACAGCACTAAACAAATGCAAAATTTCTTCGGAATAATGAAGATGAAATTCCTTGTTCTGCCATCTGATTTTTTTCATATAAGGAATACTCATGGGTCAGGAATAAGTAAGAAAATAATATAATCCTGAAACCATTCTTGTACTTGTCATATAACTAATAATTTGTGACTTGTGGTTTGGGAAGATACTTATAGCTGACATTTCACATCACTGAAAATGAATATTCAAAGTGCATGTCCTTGGGATGTGTAGTGTGCAAATTAGCAATTTTTTCTGTACTGTGTTTTATGTTGAGTTATGACAATGGAATGCTTCCATGAAATATAATCATTGATTTGATGCAACTATAACAGAATTAGCAATCCATAAATATTTCTCATGGATCAACTCAAATTTCATATCTCTTATATCAGAACTATAAGAAAAGAGATGGGTATAATTGCCTAACACTTGGGGCTGGGGTAGTGGAAGAATCCACAATTCAGAGATCAAGTTTCTTTTTTTTTTCTATAATAGTATTGCCCTTTTATTTCTCATGGATATTAAATATTCTTGATGCTGAATCACTTATAAGATTGCTGCAAGTATCTTCTAATTGAAACAGTTTTGTTGTTGTTATTGTTGATTCTCTTCAGGGTCTTTTGAGCAACAAGAGTTGTCTGATAAATCTTCCATCCTTTTATTTTCAATCTTGCCTTGATATTTTAGGTGTATTTCTTGTAAACAGTACTTGATAACATTTATAGTCCAGCTGGGAGTCTCTGTCTTTTAGGAGATGAAGTTAATCCAGTCATTTTTTTCTGATCACTCGAAGGTCTGAATTCATTCCTGTCACCTCATATTATGTTCCTTATTTATTATGCAATTATCTGTTTCTCCTGTTTATTGGCACTACCAATTTTTCTTTTTTTTAATATTTATTCCCTTTTGCTGCTTTTTTTTTTGTAGTTATCATTGATGTTGTTGTTAGGACAGAGAGAAATGGAAAGAGGAGTGGAAGATGGAGAGGGGGAGAGAGGGGGACAGACACCTGCAGACCTGCTTCACCGCTTGTGAAGTGACTCCCCTACAGGTGGGGAGCTGGGGGCTCAAACCGGATCCTTACTTGGTCCTTGTGCTTTGTGCCACCTGCACTTAACCTGCTGTGCTACTGCTCGACTCCCAGTACTACCAATTTCTCATTTTTTAAAAAGATTTTATTTATTTGTTAATGAGAAAGATAGGAGGAGAAAGAAGCAGATATCACTCTGGCACATGTGCTGCCAGGGATTGAACTCAGGACCTCATGCTTGAGAGTCCAATGCTTTATCCACTGCACCATTTCCCAGACCATAATTTTTCATTTAAAATTTTTATTTATTTTATTTTTGAGATAGATGCAGAGAGAGAAAGACACAGAAACACACATCAGAGCACTGCACAGTTCTGGCTTATCACCATAAGGTGGGGTGATTGAATTTGTGGGGGATTGAGCTTGGAACTTTAGAGAGCCCAGAGATCAAGTTTCTAACTTGAGTGCTTTGAGTTTGTTATTTACTTAGAAGGAGTAACTTTGTGTTTTGCTGGGTACATGGGGAACAAAACTGGCCACACCTCAAGATATGCTTTTGGTCAAAGGTTGATTTGGTGGGAGGAGGATCATAGGAAGAATGGAAATGAACTTTTAAAGATATAAACATTGCCTAGAGAGTCAAACCAAGACTAAAATCAAGTCTGGAGATTCATCAGAATACTTGCTAGACATACCCTATGACCTGGAAATGGCTTGTGTGGTCATCTATCCAGAGGAAATGAGGATGCCTATCTGAAGAGACCTATGTAAACATGTTATAAGTAGTGCAATTTGTAATGACTCAAACTTGGAAGCAACTTAGATGCCCAGAGTGGCTCAGAAAATCATGGTGTGTGTACGTGTGTGTATATATATATATATAATGGAATACTACTGTATATGTATATGGAATTCTACTCAGCTGTTAAAAATGATAAAATTTTATCCTTCACCTCATGTTGGATGAAACTTGAAGTAATCATGTTAAGTGAGAAAAAACAAAAAGTAAAAGATTATAGCCTTAAGAAATAAGGATATATTATAATAAGGATATAAAGGTAAAACACAAAGTAAAAAAAAAAAAAAGACTGGATGTGATGTGTTTCACTAAAGCAAAGAACTCCAGTGGGGCAGGCAGTGGCACACCTGGTTGAGTGCACATGTTACAGTGCACAAGGACCTGGGTTCAAGCTGCCGGTCCCCACCTGCAGGGGAAAAGTTTCAGAAGTGGTAAATCAGGGCTGCAGGTATTTATCTCTTTGTCTCTCTCTCTCTCCCCCTTCCCTCTCAATTTCTGAGTGTCTCTATTCAATAAATAAATAAAGATTAAAACAAATAAAAGGACTCTGGAGATGGAGGGGTAGGAAAGGGATGGAAGGGAATTGAGAGGTCCTGATGTATAATGGTGGGGAAAAAATGGAAGTTGGGGGTGAAAATGTTCTGCAAAAACCTATCACGAAGAGATGAGAAATTGTACCCTGGTGTCATTCAGTCATCAATACAATTAAACCCTATTTGAAATCTATAGTACATCTTTCATCTTTTAATAACTAGCACTAGCACTCTTACGGTTTTGAATCTTTCAGATATTCTCATTCAATGCAACTAAGTTCACTCTACTGAGAAATTTCTAAGTATAAAGCCTAAACTCAATGTGAAAAGAGATTGAGAAGAAGAGAAAGGGCTAATGTGTGTGAGTGAAGAGTTCCTCAGCATAAACATATCTGGAAACATGGAACCAAAACAAATAATGAAAATAATAATACATTAATAGTAATCAGTTACAATAACTATAAAAGTAGGACCATTAAAACACCTAGAAGTAATTTATTTGTGTTTTTTCACTGATTCTTTACAGTAAATCTATGCTAATGATACTTAGTTCTCTCTGGTCTACAATAAGAAGACTATAGCATTAATATGAAATAATTAAGTTGCAAAATATTGTATAACTAGCATGGTCAATTGTACTGTGATGGGATAGATAATTAATGACTGATAAAACATGAATTCAGTCTCCATTGTAATTATTTGACTCAGTAAACTTGGTTCAAAAGTTCAGAGTTCAGAATTTCCAAAGAAATCTGGAAATTTTGTGATAAGTTAATATCTACATTTGACTTTAAGAGAAAGAAAAAACAAAAAGGAGAACTTTTGTGTAAGAATGGAATTGTTTCTTTAACTTTGTTTTTAATAGAAGGACTAATGATTTATGGTAAATACAGTTGTTAGTATATGTGTAACATTTCTCAGTTTTCTGCATAAAAATCTTACCTCCAGCCTAAGTCCTCCTCCATCATCATGCACCAGGACCTGAAAGACCACGCCCTGGTCCTTGTGTTGTATTGTCTGTAATAACTGGGGGATATTTCAGTGGGAAAACATCTGTATCCACTTTTTTATTAGTGCATTAATAGTGTTTTATGAAAGTGTATGATTCCAGGTGTATAATTTCACCACCATTCTAAGTTACCACACCATCAGCCAAAGTACTGCCAACAGATTTTTTTTAAATAAAAATTGTTTTTGATTTTTTAATCTTTATTTATTTATTTTTATTTCTTTTTTCAATAACACTGCTCAGCTCTGACTTATGGTGGTATGGGGGATTGAACCTGGGACTTTGAAGCCTCAGGCATGTTTATAGAACCATTATGGTTATATACCCCTTTCCTGATGTGAAAATTTAAAGATTTTCTTTATTATCTATCACCCACCAGCAGAGAGAGACAGAGAGAGTGAGAGTAAAAGAGAGAGAGAGAGAGAGTGAGAGTGAGAGTGAGAGAGAGAGAGAGAGAGAGAGAGAGAGGAAGAGAGAGAGAGAGAGAGAGAGAGAGAGAGAGAGAGAGAGAGAGGGAGCATTTCTTGCTCAGATGAAGCCAGACAAAGGTCAGAGGACCTCAGATGTCACAGTCCAAAGCCCTGTGCACTGACCCACCTCCTAGGACAACAGAGACCTTTGTGTAAGTGGGGGTGATAGTTCAGAGCCTTACTGGGTCAACAGCTGGAAGGGAATGAATCTTCTTGAAGTATTCCTGCTTGTGTGACCTCCACTCTGACCCCAGGCACTATGCTCACCTTTGAAACATTGATGCCATTTGTGATGGCTGGCCCAATGACAAGCACCATTCATTCATTCTACAACTGAATCCCCAGGACCACCTGTGCAGGTTCCTGCTTATATGCTTTCCCCTTTTTAATTTTCTTTTTTTCCTTCTTTTCAGTACTTTATTTTACCCTTTTCTTTTCTAGTTTTTTTTACCTCTAGATTTATTGCTGAGGCTCTGTGCCAGCACTGTGAATCCAAGGATACCAATGGCTATCCCCCTTCCAAACCCCTCCTATTATTATTATTATTTTATTTTATTTTTAGAGTACACTGAGAAATTGAGAGTGGAGGGTGAGGTAGAGAGAGAGATAGAGAGAGAGACCCCTGGAGACTGACTTTACCTTTCTTCAGTACAGGTTTTCTAATAGTAACGTTTAAAGGCTAGGTGTAAAAAATATATATAAAGAAATAATCCTTTGTTGTTGTTATTTTTATTTTATTTTATTTTTAATTCTTTTTTTTATTTACTTAAGAAAGTATTAATTAACAAAACCATAGGGTAGGAGGGGTACAATTCCACACAATTCCTACCACCCATTCTCCATATCCCACCCCATCCCCTGATAGCTTTCCCATTCTCTCCCAGCAAAGGGTTATTTCTAATTACCTAGAAAGAAAATGTATAACTCAGTGTAAAATTTTCATAATTCATTAATCACAACAATAAAGATATTTGCACTTATTTTTGCTACTGTTAATATTATTTAACAGTCCTTAAGAAGTGACTAGGCATAGATCAAGAATATTGATAATGATGAATAGGACCTGCCATTCCTACTGTACTGTTGAAACAAATAAAGACCAAATCAGGACAAAAAAAAAAGGCTAGGTGTGTCCTACTTACAGACTTTATCTCCAGGTCAATTACTTATGGACATTCCATATGAATGAAGGGACAGTTGAGTTCCAATAGAAAACCACTCTCTGGACTCTTGAGAAAGGATTAATCCAGTGAAGATGAGGTCTGAGTTAGAAGAGACCCATTAGAAGAACTTTTTAAATTATCCAGTGGAAAAACTACTGAAATTTAGGTTAAGATAAGAAAAATGGTAAAAGAAATGAACTTGAGAAATAGGAAGTGAAAATAGAAAAAGCTAAGTGTCTGAGTGGCGTAGAGGGTACAAGCAGCCTGAGTGACTAGACTTGTGTGATGACTCCTAATTTGAGACCTGCATCATCGAGAATAATGCTTTCAAAATCAATCAATCAATCAATCAGTGAAGAAACAAACAAAAAATCAGGGTGTACAGTTTAGATAATGTGCTGGTGCTACTCATAATCCACTAATGAGCATGGTTTTGCAGGTGGTTAGAGAAGCCCAGAGCTTGGAGGAGTGATCTGAGCAGAGACGTGGGAGCCATTGACATATACATGGTCATTAAGCCATGATAGTTGATTAAAGAGCTCACAGGCACCTTGGGATAATGAAATGACACGTCTCCTTCCTGAGGATGCTGGGAGCTAAGTAACTGAAATACCTAGGAATTCAGTGCACCTGCATCTGTCTCCCTTTACACTCCTAAAACTATTGAAAGAACACAACCAGTGCACTGGCCAAGGGCCATCAACTTACTTTGGAACCTCCTGAACTTACTCCTTTGTCCTACCTCCAAATAAAGTCCTTTGAAAGCCATATATAGGGTTACACATGTTCAATCAAAGTTTATAGTAGTCCTGGCCCATATTAATAACCTGAGAAATGAAACCATGTTTACCTGAGTACTATTTAAAAAGAACAATTCAAGGGCTAGGGTGACAATATAATGTTTATGCAAATAATTTCCATGCCTGAGGCTTTTAGTTTCCAGGTTCAATCCCCAGCACCACCATAAGCCAGAGCTGAGCAGTGCTTTGGACTCTAGCTCTGTATCTTTCTTTATGTTTATCTTCTTCATTAAAACAAAAAAAATCAGGGCTGGGTGGTGGCACACCTTGTAGAGTTCACATTTCATCATGCGCAAGGACCCAAGTTCAAACTGGTCTCTACCTGCAGCAGGGAAACTTCACCCACAGTGGGACAGTGCTACCGGTGTTTCTCTTTCTCTTTCCCTCTCTCATCCTCTATCAAAACATGTAAAAAAAAATAAAAGAAAGAATATGAAACACAGAGAGTGGTGGAGTCATTATGCAGGCGTGAGCACCAGTGACTTACCTGGTTGCAGAAAAACAGAGTAATTCAGAATTTAAAACATGCAATATGAGCTTATATTATAAATGTGTTGGGCCACAAGACCTCTCTATCTAGTATGTTTATTCTTATCTCAAACGAATACGAATATTGCCTAGAGCCACAGCAGAGTTGACCTGGGAACTTTTATTTTTGCACCAAGTTTTCAGTTTGTTCTGAAATATCTATGCACTGATGATTATAAACTAAGGTATTTAAAGTGTTGTGGGTGTGACAATAGTCTCATAAATAAGGCCACCTAATTTCAAATCCTTGACTCCACATATTAACATCTGGAGAGGCATTAGTGAGTTATTAAACTATTCTGAATTTCTCTTCACTCATCTGTAAAGTGACATAGTCATAGCTCCTATCTCAAAACATTGTTAGGAAACAATAAGATTATTAAGTAAAATATCCTTTACTGCTTGACATTAAATAGGCAATCAATATACATCCTACCTTATAAGTATAAATGTCATCAGCCTTTAATTTTATTCATCCAAAAGAGCTAAAGTTTGCTTGTTTTTCCTTTAAGTTGTCTTTCTTTACATTTAGTCCATAGTTAACACTTAAGACTTCTTTCTTATAATTATAAAGTAAATAGAAAATGGAGCCAGGTGATGGCACACCTGGTTAAGTATGCACATTGCAATGAGCAAGGGTCCAGGTTCAAGCCCCTGGTCCCCACCTGTGGGGGAAAGCTTCACAAGTGGTGAAGCAGGGCTGCAGGTATCTCTCTGACACTCCAATTCTATACAATAATGAATAAATAAATATATATTTGTCTGTCTCTATACAATAATGAATAAATTAGTAAATAAATTGTAAAAACAATAAATAAATAAATAAAGTAAGTAAGAACAGTGCTTGGATTTTGCACATCTATTTCCCACTCCTATTTCTCCAGCAAAAAATTACTTTTTATATTAAAATCTCTATCAGTATTGTTTTCACAGGGTCCAGACAATAGCTTACCTCATTAATGCATATGCTACCGTGCACAAGAACCCTGGCTCAAGACTCCAGTCCCCACGTGTAGGAGGGAAACTTCTTGAGCTATGAAGTAGTGTTTTTCTCTCTCCCTCTCTATCTCCCTGTCCCTTCTTGATTGTTCTGTCTTTAGCCAATAAAATAAGAATATTAAAATACATATATTATTTTTACACCCTTAAGTTCATTTATTCTTATTAGTTATTGCTTATCTTTATTTAGGTTACAGTGTGTACTTTTCAAATAATTCACAAATAACACCAATCCACTTCATGCTTTGGTATTTGCTCACAATTTAAATTAAAAGATGATTTTTCGGCCAGCAAGACTGAGCAAGTAAACCAAAGCAATAAATATCTCCTATACTTATGCTTAACAAAGAGTCTGATGTTTATTTGAAATCCAAATTTAACTGGACTTTGTGTTCTTTATCTGGTAAATGATTATAACATCATAGTAACATTACAGCTAACCTGGTTGGGAGAGTAGGTCTTTCATAGTTACTTCAACTCCTGTACCTCATATTTTCCCTGAAAACTGTTTCAAACATATTTTATTCTCAAGCATTCTGATGAAACAACTTTTCTGATAACCATTAAATATGTAAAGGTGTTAGATTCTAGTTGTTGTATTTCTTTAATTGAAGCATTCAATACACTCTCCTGTATGAAAGATATCATTTTATTTCTGTATTGTCAAACTCTCCTTTTTTTTTTTCATTTACTTTACTGACTGTGATTTTATTGACCATTTTATTGACACCAAGTTTTACTGCTGTTACCTTTCTGCAGTAAAGTTGTCCAGTCTGTCGACATCACCAATGTGTCTTGGAACCCCACCTCTCCAGAGCTCTACTCAACTAGGGAAAGATAAAAACAGGTTGGGGGTATGGATCAAACCGTCAATGCCCATGTCCAGTAGAGAAGCAAATACAGAAGTCAAACCTCCTGTCATCTGCTCCCCATAAAGATCTTTGGTCCATACATCTGGAGGGATAAAGAATAGGAAAGCTTCCAGTGGAGAGGACTGTATTCAGAACTTTGAGGGTGGTGGGAATTGTGTAGAATTGTACCCCTCTTATCCCACAGTCTTGTCGATCACTATTAAAAGTTATCCAGACTGTATTATTGGAGAATACTCACTTATGGGTGTGTTTTTGGGCTCTTAGTATTTTCAATTAATAAAGTATCAAGCTTGTGGCATTTAATGTCATCTCCATGGTTTGCCTTCAAAAGATTAACATTGGGGCATGACTTTACTTCAAATTCCAGAACCAGAAACTCAAATCTCTTGACACCAAATGTTTGTGAGTGATTATTGAATATCTGAAAATTAGCAATGCTGATAAAAACTCCAGTTAACACAACTCAAAATGCACTGCTTCTCTACCTTTCCCACCTCAGTAGGAGATACAAAAACCCATCAAGTCACTCAAGTGAGATTTCTAGAAAAGTCCTAGATTCTCTCTTTTCATTACCTTATTTCAACATTTATCAGAAAGAGGGAAAGAAAGCTCAGGGTTTAAAATTCACTTTATAACTTAAATTAGTCCCCATCACTCCATATTTTCTTCCCAAACCATAAACTACATCATATTATACATAACTGAATTTCCATTCTCATGCTTCTTCCTATAATACTGTAATTGTTTTAAGCACAGATGAAGCTGAAATGTAATTAGTGATATAATATATTTTTGAATTTGAGAGGATAAAAATTTTAAATGCAAAACTTATTCAGTTTACAAGGTTTATTTCTGTAACATTACTTGAAAAGTACCTAATAATTTTCACATATTAATCAGTATTTTCATGTTTTATTTTACTTATTTATTTATTTTTACCACAGCACTGCCCAGCTCTGGCTTATGGTGATGGCAGTATTTGCTGTTGAACCTCAGGCACAAAAGTCTTTTGCATTATCATTGCCACTGTTGCTGTTGTTGGTCAGGATAGAAAGAAATTAAGAAGGGAGGGGAAGACAGAGACAGGGAGAGAAAGATAGACACCTGAAGACCTGCTTCACCTCTTTTTAGTAATGGTTAACAAGGTTGTATGGTAACAGCGGTATAATTCCACACAATTCTTACCACCAGAGTTGCTTTTCCCATCCCCTTCAATGGAAGTTTCCCTATTCTTTATCCCTTTGGAAGTATGGATCAAAATTCTTTTTTTATGGGGTGCAGAAAGTGGAGGTCTGGCTTCTGTATTTGCTTCTCTGCTGGACATGGGCTTTGGCAGATCAATCTATACCTCTAGCCTGGAGAGGTGAGCTTCCAGGACACATTGGTGTGGTGGTCTGCCCAGGGAGGTCAGGGTAGTGTCATGGGAGTGTCTGAGACTTGGTGGTGCTCAGATCCCTTTGTCATTTACTGTACCCTTTTGCTTATTCATAGATGGGATAGAATTTTCCACAGTGGTTCCTCTTTGTCCTCTCCCCTGTAGTTTCTCTCTGACTGGTCTAGCAACCCTGCTTCTACTTACAATTGTCAGAATTTGAAGCATTTTTTTTTTTTTGACAAGAGTCAACATGGGTGCTCTCCTCATACCAAAATATTTAATCCATACACAGTCCTGGGGTATACAAATTGTTATTTATCTCACTAAAGATAATAAAGCGGGTTTTGAAAATATTCAATAATAATTGAACAGGTCTTCACATTAAGTGGTGGCAGTAGCTCAAACCAATTTCTGTATACACAAATTCTCTGTGCTCATTCTATTCTAAAGTTGAGCCTTACAAACACCATTCAGTGCATTCCTTGTTGCTACAAACATCAACAAAACATGAATTGTTACTATACCAAAAGTTAGGAAGGAAAATCAAGTCTTCCATGACTCCATCAGCTTGACCATGGTGTCAGCAGCACTACAGTCAGAAAAAAAAAATCTTAGATGTGGAGTAGGAATGGCCTCTATGCCTAAATTTTACTGAATGTGCATTACTCAGAAAATACAGCTGCCTTGCCAGTTGGTGCAGAGATTGGATACTTCAGCAAACCAGACACAAATGCAGGAATGAAAGTCATTAAACTTCTTTAGCCAAGTGGCTTGACAGCATCTGTTTTGAAACTCAGAATAATTAGGCAGAACATGAGGCTTCTGTATAAAGAAGGCTTTTTCTGATGTTCACTGCTGACCTAGAATTTGAAAGATGATTCCAAATAGATGGTCTCTTCAGAGAAAACCTGGTTCTACTGATGTATTTTTCCCTTTTTTTGCACAAGGGAGATGAGCATAAAAACCAGCACTTTTGCTAATTCCCAGTGGAGCACAGACACCTGGAAGAAAGAAATTTACCACCTACAGTTTTCCACTGGGAAGATCTAGAGAGAAAGAGAACCATTGAAACTGAGAGAAAGAAAAGATTAATAAGTGCTACTATCATAGCAGGAAAAAAAAACTTTTTTTTCAAAACAACAACAATAAAAAGTGCCTCTGGAATAGATGTGTAATTTTTTTTTTCTTCTAAAAAAGGAAAACCATGGGGAGAAAAATAAGGAGAAGCAAAGAAGGACTGCAAAAAATAGATGAGATGAGAAGACAAGTTCCAGAGAATTATAAGGGTAGGAGGCAAAAAAGTGAGGGGAGGAAAATAATAGTTTCTTATTTTGTCATGTGTTATACAAGGACAGGTGCTGGTGACTGGGGGTCATGCAGAAACTATGTATCTGCTTAGCGAACAGTCTTGTTTATAAAAATAGATCAGACATATAGGAATAGGAACTCCTATTCCTATAAAATGACTATTTGAGTACTACAGGCTGTCAAGTGCAAGCTTTTTCAAACACAATTTCTAAAGCAAGACTGCCACAAGAATCTAAAATGAAAGCAACTGAGATAAAAAAATGAAAGATAATCCTTTGCAGTGTCTCCCTACTAATGATACAGTATTTATATGATTTTTCCTGCCACATGATATTTATTTCTCTTAAAATATGGGGTGTGTGTGTGTGTGTGTGTGTGTGTTGGATTTGTAGTTTAACATTTGAGGGTGATTCTATGTAACTTTCTGGAGAATTCTACGTGGTGAAAGTGATTGATGATTATTCATATTAAACTGAATTAGAACAGCCACTGGAATGGTTTTCTTTACATTTTCTTTTGATTTTAAAGGACATTAAGAAGTGGCATTAGAGAATTTTTTTTGCCCCCTACATACTTGATTTAAAACATATTCTCCTATTGATATACTTATGAGGAAAATGATTTCCGTATTTCATTCAACATTGCCAACCTCTTGCTCTCAAGTTTCAATCCTAGAGTCTCAGCATCTCTCCTGATGAAAATCATGCTGCCTGTCTGTGATGTCATTTTAAAAATGGTCGAAGTATGCTGGCTCAGATTCCATACCCCTTAGTTTTACACATTATCAACTACTCAACAATACATTTCACTTATTAAGAAAAATGTGAAGTGGCTTCAATGATAGCCCTGAGTGTTCCAAATAATGATCAGGAAAGGAAAAAAAAATAATCTGCCTGAAGCTGTGTTAACAGAGTTTCCCTACTAGCCTGCCCACAGAGACAGTGCTACACAGAGAAAAAAAGTGTCACTCCAGTGATTTAATTATTGCTGTAGTCTTCATTACATATGTTGCTTAATATAGCAGGGATGACAGGATGGATAGGCATCGTCTTGATGCTGAAATCTCAAGTACAGTCACACTCATAAATAAAGCTTGCAGTTGATTGTTGTAGTTACAGAAATGCCCGTATTTTCCTGGAAAGAGAACTACTAGACTGCCAATTTTACTAACATGCTCATGACATGAAGGAGTGCCCACACATGTCAGTACTATTTTAAGTATTTGCAAATAAAAGTCAAAATGCAGTCTCGCTAAGTGTGTCTTTAGGAATTATCACAACACGCTAGAACTGTATTTGAAAATGTCTTATATTGTTATTAATCTAGTTTATTTCTACATTACTGAATGAAGACGACTGTGAGTATACATCCGGGAGGTGCTACCCAGTTGCTAAGCACCCTTCTTATCTATGACTGAAATTTCTTATGTTGTTACTTAAAACTTCTTTCTTTTTTTTAAATTTATTTTTATTTAAGAAAGGATAAATTAACAAAACCATAGGGTAGGAAGGGTACAACTCCACACAATTCCCACCACCCCATCTCCATATTCTATCCTCTCCCCTGATAGCTTTCCCATTCTCCCTCTGGGAGCATGGACCCAGGGTCATTGTGGGTTGCAGAAGGTGGAAGGTCTGGCTTCTGTAATTGCTTCCCCGCTGAACATGGACGTTGACTGGTCGGTCCATACTTCTTTCTTGATTCCTGATAGTTGCGATGGATCTGCCAGTCTGCTTCAGAGTAGTCAATCGTATTTACCTTCTAACTGAAGGCTATTTTCTTACTACTCTATAAAAAAGACACTGTGTTGATTCAATGCAACCTAAATGAAGTATGAGCTCTTCTTTTGTCTGTTTGCAAACCATAGCTAATATGTTGTATCTATTATCTCCCAATCCTTACATCCTTGTATGTCATATTGTCTCATATTCTCTGATGTCTTTATAATTTCCTGTTTTATGATCGTTAAATTGTTTCACATTATAGTGTGAGTATTTAATACAATCCATGTATTAATTTCTTTGTTTTTAATAGAGGGAGAAATTGAGAGGGACTGGGAGTCAGGAGGTAGCACAGCAGGTTAAGTGCACGTGGCGCGAAGCACAAGGACAGGTGTAAGGATCCCTGATTGGAGCCCCCGGCTCCCCACCTAGAGGGGGGTTGCTTCACAACCGGTGAAGCAGGTCTGCAGGTGTGTATCTCTCGCTCCCCTTCTCTGTCTTCCCCTCCTCTCTCCATTTCTCTCTGTCCTATCTAACAATGACAACAACAATAGTAACTATAACAATAAAATAACAAGGGATACAAAAGGAAAAATAAATTAATTAATTAAAAGAAATTGAGAGGGAAGGAGAAAGAAAATGAGTAAGAGAGACTGACAGCTACCCCACTACTACTTCACTCATAAAGCTTCCCAGCTGCAGGTGGATGCTGGAAGCTTGAACCCAGGTCCTGGCACATTGTAACTAATGTGCTCTGCCAGGTAAGCTCACCACTCTGCCAAATAATATCAAAATTTAAAGTTTTAAATTCCAGCTATTTTTTTAACTTTTGGGGGGCCATGGAATATTACACTGGGTAAAACACGTATACCATGTGTGCAAGGTCACAGATTTAAGCTCTTGGTCCCTACTGCAGGGGTGAGGCTTCATGAGTAGTGAAGCAGAAAAACATGCTTCTCTCTCTGTCTCTCTCTCAGTACTTTCTCCCTCCTCTATTTCTGTCTGTTAGGGAAAATAAAATAAAAGGAAGAGCAAGAAAAAGAGAAAGAGGCAGCTAGGACAGTGGAATCTGCCTGTATGCATTGAGCCTCAGCAAGTAGTAACCATTGTTGCAAAAAAAAAAAGAAAAGAAAAAAGAAAAAACCTCCTATCTGCCACTCGTTCTATCTTCATGTAAGTAAACTCATCTTGTCCTTCAAGAATCTTCCAAAATACAGTGGTATTAGTCTATTTCTTTTTATTTTATTTTTTAAATTTATTTATTTTGGGTAGAAACAGAGAAATCAAGAGGGGACTGGGAAGATAGATAAATAGACAGACAGACAGATAGCTAGAAAAGAGATACCTACAACACTGCTTCACTGTTGTATATGTATGAGGCTTTCCCCCTGAAGGTGGGTACCAGGGGTTTGGATCCAGGTTCTTATGAATTAGAGCATGTGCGTGCAACCAGATGCAGCACCTAGCCTAGCACCATATTAGTCTGTTTCTGACATAAGTTAAGCAAAATGTACAGTTGTTTATGTTGTTACCCATAGACAATTGCAAAAATGGAGCCAATAGCCTTAGCCCTTATTTTTATTGTTTTTTTCTTTTTAAAAAATATTTTATTTATTGTTGAGGCAGAGAGAGAAAGAGAGAGCGAGAGAGAGTGAAAGAGAGAGAGAGAGAGAGAAAAATCTTAGCCCTTATTTGTAATATACCTTCAATTTGGAGTATTTCCTCCAAGCTTCCTTCAAAGAATAAAACAAAAACTACAGTCATTTATCTGGAACCAGAAAATGCCTAGAATTGCCAAAACAATCATGAGGAAAAGAAACAGAAATGGAGGCATCACACTCCCAGATCTCAAGCTATATTATAAGGCCATCATCATCAAAACAGCCTGGTACTGGAACAAAAATAGGCACACAGACAAGTGGAACAGAATTGAAAGCCTAGAACTAACCCCCCACACCTATGTATATCTAATCTTTGATAAGGAGGCCCAAAGTATTAAAGGGAGGAAGAGACTCTCTTCAATAAATGGTACTGGGAAAACTGGGTTGAAACATGCAGAAGAATGAAACTGAACCACCTTATCTCACCAGAAACAAAAATCAACTCCAAATGGATCAAGTACATGGATGTTAGACCAGAAACTATCAAATACTTAGAGTAAAACATTGGTGGAACACTTTCCCACTAAACCTCAAGGACATCTTTGATGAAACAAACCCAACTGCAAGAAAGACTAAAGCAAAAACAAACCGGTGGGACTACATCAAGTTGAGAAGCTTTTGCACAGCCAAAGAAACTATCACACAAAGAGACCCCACACAGAATGTGAGATGTTCACATGCCATACATCAGACAAGAGACTAATCACCAAAATATACAAATAGCTCAGCAAACTTAGCAACAAAAAAGCAAATGACCCCATTCAAAAATGGGCAGAGGATATGAACAAAACATTCACTACGGTGGAGATCCAAAAGTCTAACAAACATATGAAAAATTGCTAAAAATGCAAATTAAGACAACATTGAGATACCACCTCACTCCTCTGAGAATGACATACATCAAAAAGGACAGCAGCAACAAATGCTGGAGAGGCTGTGTGGACAGAAGAACTCTTCTGCACTGTTGGTGGGAATGTAAACTGGTCCAGCCTCTGTGGAGAGCAGTCTGGAGAACTCTCACAAGGCCAGACATGGACCTTCCATATGACCCAGTAATTCCTCTCCTGGGGATATACCCCATGGACTCCATAACACTCAACCAAAAAGATATTTATACACCTATGTTCTTAGTAGCACAATTTGTAATAGCTAAAACCTGGAAGCAACCCAAGTACCCAACAACAGATGAGTGGCTGAGAAAGTTGTGGTATATATACACAATGGAATATTATGCAGCTAATAAGATCAATGAACCTACCTTCTCTGTCTTACCCATCTTGGATGGAGCTAGAAGAAGTTATGTTAAGTGAGATAAGTCAGAAAGATAAAGACAAATATGGGATGATCCCACTCATCAACAGAAGTTGAGAAAGAATAATAGAAAGGGAAACTCAAAGCAGGATCTGACTAAATTCATAGTAGGGCACTAAAGTAAAAACCCTGGGTGGAGGGTGAGCATAGATGTTCAGCTTCATGGAGCAAGGGGAGTAGGGGGGGAAACACAGTCTTTTGATGTTGAAAATGGTGTTTATATACCTTCCTATCAATTAGTAGTCATATAAATCACTAATTAATATGAGAGGGGAAAATTGATTGAATGTCTCAAACTTTTTAAAGCACAGACTTAGTCTTTTTAATACATAGGCTGAGTCTTTGATATGTTAACTCTCTTAAAAGCTTAGTCCAGGGAGAACAAAAGCTGCCGGTGGCCTAGATATATGCAAATAATCTCAGAGGACATAAAATATGGTGAGGGTGTTTATGATACAGTATATCCTAACAAAAATATTGTTCAAAGTTAACCCAATTGCCAAACAATGTGATTACTGCAATTACTATCTACTGTCTTCTTAAATCCTAAGACAACAGGAATCTTCTGCTTCCTCTATAGAGCCTATGTTTCTCCCAATCCTGGAACCTCAGAAATGGGGTTCACTTCCCTGCATGCTTCTCTCAAGTCAGGCCAAATGATATTGCATCTGCCAATTCCAACCTAATCAATGCAACGAGTACCATCTCAGCATGCTTCACCTCAGACTGTGTGCAGAGATGTCAGGCATGGATTGCCAACCCTTCACCCTCATCACTCGGGTGAAACCTTTCCTTTCATGGTATTCTCTAATTCCATTCCAGGAGGTTTACTTCTTAACAAAGTCCCAAAACCTAGATATAGTTCAGGTCCCATATGATAAAGCACATATTCACATGTATCCATAAATTAGGGAAAATATATATACATGAAAGCAAAAATACACAATAGTCTGTAGTGAGTCAGGATCAAGTTCATATTGAAAGAGTGTCACTTAGACTTAGATACCCTTCTCAACTACTTCCTATTACAGTTCTCTCACTCACTCCAAAGCTAACCTTAGCAAAGCAAGGACTACAAAAGCTGAATAAGGGCATACTTTAATGATGACTGTTTTGTCAGGAAATTATGAGGATGTGGTTGAGCTCGGCAGGGCTCCCAAAGCACCCTACATTCCGGATACTATGGCCTATCTATACAATCATTGTTTTGTCTTAAAGATCCCCACCCATTCCATTCCTTTGATCTATCTTCTTTCTACCCTCAAGACCCTCTCTGACTCCTGGGAATCATTAATCCTACCAGTTAAAACCCTCATAGCAGTTGCTAAGGAAGTTCCTACATCTCCAGCCCCTTTTGCCTTTATCCACCCCTTTCCTAGGCATTTCTGTTTCCAACTTGCCACTTATGGATCTGGCCTTTAAAAGCCTTGGCTCTCTGATCAATACATATTGCATTACCTTGCTGCCAGAAGCTTGGTTCATGAGTCATCTCCCTCGCATCAGTGAATGAGTAGCATCCCGGGATGGCTCTGGTCGCGTTCTCTCCAACCCAGAGAGTACATGCCCAGGAAGAGGGACCCCCAGAATAGCCCTACACTCTTCAGGCCATTCCACTAACTGGGGCCCTAATTATGGAGTCCTGAGATTCCCAAACAGACTTGATGGGCCTAGAACTCAAATAAATCCCTCTCTCCATTGTTACCAGTCCTTTCTATCAGGAACAACAAAATAAACTCCTTTGTGGGCCCCCATAGAACCTTGCTCTCAACCTGGATCAACAATGGTAGTGAATTTTCCATCCTCCAAAGGGAGGATGGACAACATATTCTATGCTACACCTGAGGAAGATTGTTTGATACTGGGTCAGCATGGAATGTTCCTACTCATGAACACAGAATGTGAGCTCAGATCTAGAGGTATGTATAGGTCATACAGGCTCCTAGACTAATTATGAACCCCAGGTCACATCAAATCCATGGGGTTTACAGTAATATTTATACTCCTTTCCCATATTAGGGAGCTACTCTCTTCCCTGATTCAGTTTTCTGGTCTTTTTCCCGGCCATGACATCAACTCCCCAGACAATAATTAGGATCCACCTGCATATCAGATTTCAGGCTCAGGAAAAAAACAAAAACAAAAACAAAACAAAACAAAAAACACTATTATAGCTACAGGTCCTTCAAAATATAACTAAAATATGCCATCTAGCTATCTACAAAATGGAGGGCCCCCAACATTTCATCTGCACTATACTAGCCTTTAGGTCCATAATTGGTCAACAATTTGTTTGGCTTTGTATGTTAACTCTCTTTTCAACCACCAGGTTCCAGATGGTAGCAGGATGCTGACCAGACTTCCCCAGACAGACAACCCCTCCAATGTGCCTTGGAGCTCTGCTTCACCAGAGCCCTTCCCCACTAGGAAAATAGAGAGACAGGCTGAGAGTATGGATTGGTCTGTCAATGCCAATGTTCAGTGGGGAAGCAATTACAGTTGCCAGACCTTCCACCTTCTGCATCCCACAATGATCTTGGGTCCATACTTTCAGAGGGTTAAAGAATAGGAAAGCTACCAGTGGAGGGGATGCAATCTGGAGGTCTGGTGGTGGGAATTGTGCGAAGTTGTACCCCTTTTATCCTATGGTTTTGTCAGTGTTTCCTTTTTATAAATAAAAAAATTTAAAAAAATGCACTAGTCCCCGTGTTCAAGCCCCTACTCCCTACCTCCATAGGGAAAACTTTGTGAGTGGTGAAGCAATGTTGTAGCTGTCTCTCAATCTCTGTCCCTCTCTATCATCCTCTTCCCTCTTGATTTCTCTACTCTATAAACACATAAAGATAATAAAAACAAATAAAATTTAAAAAGAGAGGGATGGAAAGCAAATACAGCACCAAAGTTTCTTGCAGTGTGGTCAGGGCAGGCTCAAACCTGGTTGTGAACCCAAGCACATGGGATATTCAACAAATATATTTTAATAAAAATTGACATAAAAGAGTAAGGTGCATATGATTTTAGCAAAAAATAGCTTTTGTTATATTAATTCACTAGAATTTCTTAGTTTTGTTTATGACACTAACAACTGTTGGTTACTTTGCTGCTGAGACCGTGCTATTTAGAGGTTAAAACATGGAGGGCATAATGGTTATGAAGACTATCATGCATGAGCATGCTCCAAAGTCCCAGTTTCAATGCCTAGATGGGCCATGAAACAGAACTGAGTACTACTCTGGCCCCTCCCCCCCATCTGAAAAAAGTTAGCCTAGAGTGGAGAAGCCTAGGAGATGAACCCACAAAATATTGAATGTGTAGTTTTATTGCATAAATTGAATTCCCAAAGCCTAGATATATTTATTGAGCCCCCACCAAACCAGAATCCTCTGAGATACTAGTGGCAGTGAACGATTTGACTAGAGATAAAATTTTAAGACTTTTGGATTAAGCCTATCAAAAATTTTCTGTTTTACAGAATTTCCTCTGAAATTCATTGGTATGAGTTTTCTAACCAATAACAGAACTTATTTCTTAACTTGTCTTTGCATGGAGTGCTTACTTTAAGTCAAGAAATGACCTCTACAGCACTAAACTAATAAAAATGTGCAAAAATGTAAACAGAGAAAAATGTCTGAGGAGGTACATGGTAAGGGTTGGATAAATATTTGATAAGTGAATTAGTTAATGACAGGATGGTGGA
The DNA here is from genome assembly GCF_950295315.1 of Erinaceus europaeus. Classification (NCBI taxonomy): domain Eukaryota; kingdom Metazoa; phylum Chordata; class Mammalia; order Eulipotyphla; family Erinaceidae; genus Erinaceus; species Erinaceus europaeus. The sequence continues at coordinate 164,886,043 of NC_080164.1, read as the reverse complement.
AAATATATATTTACGTCTTCTTGATAGCTTCACGCCATGAGTCTTTCCTACCAAGGATGCTCACAAAATGATGAGATGGCCTCTACATGGCTGCAGTTATGTTTCTTGTGTTTATTAGATTCTAAGTCATACTGGCATTTCTCCTCTTTTCTGTTAAGGTTTGGTGAATGTTACAGATTCCACTAAATGAACCGTAGCAAGTATAAAATAAATCTTTGCTAAGGGGGGTGGTATAAATTGAGACAATTACTTCTTAGTCACATTAGTTTCTCAGTAAAAACCACAAAGCATTGGCAAACAGTATTGCAATGAATATTTTTTTTCTGTTTTTGAAGACCATCAAAGTAGCTCAACAGTCATTGGATTGTCAATGAAATTACCTTGAGTAATCTGTATTGTTTCTTAAGGTCAGTGATAGATTAATGATGATTCTTCATAAAATTCTGATTTAAGATGTTAAACCAATACAGTATTTTTGACAGTTCCAGGTTATCATCTTTAAATGGGAGAAACACAAGTGCATTGCCAAGGTTTTGTTTTGTCTTTTGGTATTTCTAACAGCCTGTTATTCTATCATTTTTTTTGGGAAACTCCTCAGTAGCTCGCAAATTCAATTTTGCATAGGTAGCAAGAACCAACACACACGCACACACACACACACACACACACACACACACACACTTTTAAGTCTTCTGTAGGGTCAAACAGTGTTAACTTGAATATCCAGTTACAAAATATTTTAAGGTGAATTGAAACCAACTTACGATCAATTTTTTTTTAATTATGTGTCAGTCCCTTATTTTGAGACCCTGCATCCTTCTAGGCAATGTCTACCAATTTGATATGTTTTGTTTCTTTGAGGAAAGCACAATACCCCTTTGCTCTTACAGTCTGTCACAATATCCACAGCTGTCATGTCTTCCATAGAGTTCTCTAAGCCAACATCATTCAATTTCTTTAGTCATAAACTTATACGACAAGATTCCCAGTCCTCTTAAGATTTAACAGTCTTGTTCTAAATCCAGAAGTGATGAGCTTCATTAAGTCTACCATCAATTTGTGCACACCACAAAACTACTAACAGCATGGCTCAATGATATAGGCTAATAGGTGAGCTTATTCATTGGTATGATCAATCTTTTTAGTTTAGTTTTGTTATGTGTTGGCCACCAGGGTTATTCTTGAGCTTAGTGCCTATCTGACTTTACCCCAGCAGCTGCTATTTTTTTCCCCAGTATCCTCTAGAGGGTGAGAGAGAAAGAGACAGAGGGAGAGAAGAGGACACCACAATAGGCCCCAAGCTTATGAGGTTCCATTTGCAGATGCTCCCATTTCTGATATGGGGTTCAAAACAGCTGCTTGTGTATGGTAATGTGTGTTTTACCAGGTAAATCATCTGTGGACTCTATATTCGGTGCTTTTATTTTGGCCAGAAAATATATTGTGATTTTAAAGTCGAAAATTGGATCTTACAAGAAACAAACATTGACAGTGACCTTAGCCAAGTCACTTTCTTTGCAAATGCTTGCTCAGCCATAAGATCTTGTCATAATCAATGTCACTATTCTTTAAATCATGTGTTAATTCTGATATTAAGTCAAATGCTTTTCAATTTCAAGATTTTACATGTCTGTATACATATAGCTTTAAAATACCTGTGTCTGTGCATAGCAAATATAATTATATATGGGATTATATATACATGCATATATATTGTTTTAAAACAACATATATGTAATAGAAATTTAAAGTAATAAAATTAATAGAAATTTCCCTAGACCTGATAACTTATAAGTAGGAAGAATCATTAAACTTTATATAATACATAATACTGACACATGCATTACTTCAAAAACACATTGAGTGTATTTTTAATATGTTTAGATGTAAATAAGAATCACTATAATTTACAATCACCAAAAATAAATATCAATGCTTATATTTACTTTTGAAAATGATGATTACCTTGAAGCCTTTAAAATAAAAGTATGGAATATAAGTAAATTTTTTTTTCAAATGTACACTCTCATAAAAATGATGCAGTTGGGGATTTCCACTAAGTTCAAAAGTCTCCTGTGAGTTCTTGTGGCATATGGAGAGTCTAGGCTATGTTCTAGGAATAAGCACTATTAAAAAGGATCTTACAATGATATTCATCTTAAGTTTGACTAGCATCTATCTGTTCAGTCTATGATTTGGCAATTCACAGCTCAATGAGGAGAAATATATTACTCCAGATTGTTTAGTTTTTCAAAAAAAAAAAAAAACCCTAAGTATAGTTTCTAAATGAGTGACATTTTGTGCAGTGAATATCAAATCAGTATAGAAGATAACAGATAATGAAAAACTACTGCCAAACACGGAGTTAAATGCATCTACTGATAGTTCAACTTTGCCCAGTGCAAAGTGGAGTTTATTCCATAATTTGTATTCTTTGCGAAAATGTATTTTTCAGTCTACAAAACCCACTTAGATTATAAAAAATAAAAACAAAAGCCTTGCCCTGATTGTTTTCTTACTGTACTAAAATAATCACTGGTGCTTTTAACTTAGTGCTCCAAATGGGCTTCCTCACACATACCCCTTGTTACTTAAATCTCATTTGCACTGTCACATTAACAGTGGTTTCAGTATTTAGAGACTGGTTGGTATGAGAAATTGCTGTCTATGAGCAACAAAAATAGTATTTTCCAGACCAAAAAAAAAAGAAAAGAAAAAAAAAATCAGTTCTATGAGAAGCATTGACCAGGAAAACAAAAGGAATGTAAAAAGAAATAATACACTCAAACAAGCTAGCTTGGGATAGTAAATTTTCCATGAGTTAAGCAAGCTAACCATTTTTTTTTTCCTTTGAAAACTCAGTTGCCACTTTAAGATCATCATTCCTTATTAAGAAGCTAGAAGGGACATTCAATACCCTATACACTTTTTTTTTTTCACAGAGATAGAAAGAAATTGAGAGGGAAGGGAGAGATCGAGAAAGAGACAGAAAGGCACCTACATCCCTGCTTCACCATTTGGAAAGCTTTTTCCCTACAGGTGGGTACCAGGGGCTTGAACCTGGGTCCTTGCAATATATATTAAATTACATTATAAAATAAATAGTCTCCAATGAACTTTGGTATCTAGCATCATTTCGTCTCAGCTCTTTTCCTTTTCCGGAAATGTAACAACTATCACCTATCTGGCCTGCAGACATTTTTTTGATTGTTCTACAGTAAAAGCTCAGGCATCTGAGAACTGTGTGGTTTTTCTCCTGTGATGACTGAAGAAAATACCTGTTTCTGATCAACAATGCAAGGTTTAGTGTCTTTCCAGGTATGGAGATAGCAACATAGGTTCATAGGTTGTGTTTTCTAATGTAAATCGAGAATGTTACATTTTGACATAAAATCCTAATTCCATTCTATTACCAGATCAGAGCTTATGACTAGGGAGCACCCACCTCCAGGATGCAATATACACACTGTCCAGAAAATCGGGCTCTGTAGGCTAGCCACATTGTGTGTTTCCACCCTGTTAGGAACCGTTACATTACAAACTACATACTCCCTTAATGTCTTATAAAATAATTCTTGCTAACTGAGTTTGTTGTGAAGACTAAAGTAAAACCATTTAAGATATAGGATGCTGCTCAATTAATATTGATACTCAGTTTTATATGAAAATATATTTAATGGGGTCAGGTGGTGTCACACTAGGTTGAACATATACATTACTGTACACAAGGACCTAGGTTGAGACCCAGACTCAGCCTGGTCCCCTACCAGCAGGAATGAAGATTCCCTAGAAGTAAGGCAGGTCTCTTTCTTTTTCTCTCTATCTCTATCTTCCCATTCCCAATTAGTCATTCTCTGTCTCTATCAAATAAAATAAAAAAAGAAAAATGGAATAAGTTTTGTAAAATGAATGGCCAATTCACTGAACCCCAACCATAACCCTGGATATATGCATATTAAATATATAACATTTGGGATCCACATTTATATGAAAAACCCTTTTGTTGTTTTTTTTTTTGTTTGTTTTAAGTATTTAATATTTGTCAATTAAAGTTTTCTTCTTAGTATCTTCTTTGTGCCAGCAACTAACTGTCCAGTATAGATGTGAAAATGTTGGCAGGACATAAGTTGGTGGTGGGGTTGGTGTGCACATAACAGTAGGATGAGAAATTTTATCTCTGTGACAGGAATTATTTTTTTATACTTAAAATTATTTATTTATCTATTTATTGTTGTTGATGTAGTCATTGTTAGATAGGATAGAGAGAAGTGGAGAGAGGAGTGGAAAACAGAGAAAGATAGATACCTGCAGACCTGCTTCACTGCCTGTGAAGCAACTCCCCTGCAGGTAAGGAGCTGGGGAATTGAACTAAGATCCTTACGCTGGTCCTTGCACTTTGCGCCACCTATGCTTAATAGGCTGCACTACCGCCCGACTCCCTACAGCAATTATTTTGTAAGCCATTACTTACCTAATAAAAGTAATGTTAAGAAAGAAAGATAATGACCCACCCCACCACCCCTCCTCATCTTCTAGTTGATTGCATTGTAGCAGAGAAAAAAAATCATAAACTTACAGTAAATCAGTAAAAAGATCCTGAAACTTGCTGTGCTTTGAAGGAAATTTAGAGAGTATATAGTCTAGAGAAGTAACATATGACAAGAAAAGTGCTTACTTCCATAGAGTCATGAAAAGCACTTCTCTCTCTCTCTTTAAATTTTATTGATTGATAAGACAGAAAGAAATTGAGAGGGGAAGGGAAGATAAGGAGAAAGAGAGACATTCATAGTGTTTCTTCACTAGTAGTGAAGCTTCCCCCTTGTGGGTGAGGACTGGAGACTTTGATCATGGTTTACATGCATTATAACATGTGTGTTCAGCCAGTTTATCGTGGTTTACATACATCGTAATGTGTGCTTAGCCAGTTGCACCTCTGCCCTGGTGGGAGAGGGTTTCTCATAAGATGAAACATTTTGAAGTAAATTTTGAAGACAAAGTGTCACTCACAGGATGAGTAAGGGCAAGACCTTCTTGGGCAATGGGAGTGATGTGAATGACTGAAACAGTAGCTTTCCATGTTGGAGGAGAAAAAAAAACAGAGTGTAAGTTAGGGGTGTGTGTGTGTGTGTGTGTGTGTGTTGGCTGTATAATGTTTTTTTTTTTAATTTAGATTATCACCAAGAAATGTTTAAAGGTTGAAATTTGAACTTTTTTCTTAGTATTTTACAATGACATCTGGTATAAAGTGTTGTGGGCCATGAAGCCAGCTCCCCTGAATTCCTGATACCATGGTCTATTTACATAATCATTGTTTTGCCTGAAAGATCCCCACTCAATTCCATCCCTTTCATCTATCTTCTTTCTGCCTTAGGATCCACCCTGCCTGCAGGGTAACATTAATCCCACCAGTTAAAACCTTCGCAATAGTTGCTAAGGAAGTTTCTACCTTAGCCTGCTTTTTCCTTTTCTCCACCCCCTTTCCTAGCCATTTCCTTTTCCTATTTGCCACTTCTGGTTCTATCCTATAAAAGCATTATCTCTGATCAATAAAGACACATTGCGTTCCCACTCTGCCATGAGTTCCTGGTCTCTATCCCACATCACTGAGTAAGCAGCAGCCCAAGCTGGCTCCAGTCCAGTTCTCTCCAACCCAGAGAGTATGTGCCTGGGAAGAAGGCATCCCCGTGCCAGCCCAGCAAAGTGTAAAATTTTGTTATTCAATGTAGGGCTTATGCAGCTCTGTTATTAAACATTAGGCAGAAATTAAGAAACAGGAACAGAGGGCCTAGGTGGTGGTGTACGTGGTTGAGGGCACATGTTACAAGGACCCAGGTTCAAGCTCCCCTTCCCACCTGCAGGAGGAAAGCTTTGTGAGTGGTGAAGCAGTGCTGCAGGTGTCTCTCTGTCTCTTTCCCTCTCTATCACCCCCTTCACTCTTGATTCCTGGCTGTCTCTATCAAATAAATAAAAGATTAAAAATTAAAAAAAATTCACAAGGACCCAGGTTTGAGTCCCCTGACCCCACCTGTAGGGGGAAAGATTTGTGAGTGGGGTAGCAGTGCTACAGATGTGCATATGTGTTTTTTCCTCTCCATATCTCTGACTGTCTCTATCTAGTAAGTAAATAACAGATGATAAAATAATTTTAAAAAAGAACTGAAGCTGTAGCTGAGTCTATAATAATAGTTATAGGCACCTACTATAGTGAGATGAGAAATTGTACCAGTGTGCCAACAACTAAACTGTAAACCATTAACCTTACAATAAAAAATAAAAAAAATTTGTAATTGCCAAAATATGGAAGCAGGCCAATGTTCAATGATAGATAAGTGATTAAGAAAATTGTGATACACACACACTGAAATACTACACAGTTATTTAAACACGATAGAATTTTCTCTTTTGCTAGGTATATCTTGGTTGGAACTTGGGCTGCCAGTTCTTAGCAACATCGCCCCGCCAGATATTCGTCGGGATGCGGCATCATCTAAGTTCATTTCCCACGTCGACCGGACCTGCCAATATATGCGGATATCTTCGCCCACCCTGTTCAACGCTTGACGTCTAGTCACCCAATCTGGTCCCCTACGCCTACACTGAACTTCTCTGTTCCAGTCTCTTGGAAACAGAGTTGGCAGTCAGCTGAGGTAAAGAACAAACACCTCATCACAGACCCCTGCAAGCGTCAACCCGGCTTTGACCTAGAACATTATGATTGGGCCCTCCTCAATCGCTATCGAACAGGCCATGGCCGGTGTGCCGCTATGTTCCATCGCTGGGGAGCCAGAGACGACCCGAACTGCCCCTGTGGCTCCAGACAGACTATGACCCACATAGTCAACGACTGCCACCTCTCCAGATTCAAAGGAGGTCTCGAAACTTTACATCAGGCTCAACCTGACGCTGTTGACTGGCTACGGAAGAAGGGCAAACGTTAGAAGAAGAAGGTTGGAACTTGGACGAATCATGTTAAATGAGATATGAAAGAAGGTGAAGGACAAATACTGGATGACCTTACTAATGGTTGGTACTTAGGAAACAAAGAAGGGGCAAATGCAGGGTGAATCTTAGACTAGGTATGTTCTATTCCAGCAGATCCAAAGACTCTAAGGATTGTAAGAGGTAGGAGGGCAATGAAAGTGGTTTGGAAACTTAGTGAACTGTGGTTGAGGAAGTTGGCCAGGTGGGTGGTGGCAATTGTAGGCAGATGCCTTTTAGCAGGGAGGTATGGCACTATGCAAATGTGAACAACTGTCCAGTAAATCATTTGTTTCACCACTAAATTTTAAGAAATCAAGTTATTTTATAAAACCAATTCTTTCAAGGCTGTTGAAAACTGGAAACTGTCAATAACCTGTGTTCTTTGACAAAACATTTGTGTCTGAATACAGAACATATATCTAAATTATTAGACATATGCTAGGCACTGGTAAACAAAATTCATACCCCACATTTCCGTTCCTTATCACCTCTACTATAAGCTCACCACTGTGTAGAACAATCTATTTTCTCTAGCTAATATGTCCTTCTCTTCTTCATTAGTTTATTCAAAATTAATAGAAATCTTAAGTCAAGTTCTATTTACATAGGAAATGGCTAAGAGATGAAGAGGTACTTACTTAAACACTAGTAACTGTTCTCCTGATTAGATGTATTTTAAATATTTTTAAAATTAAAAAAAAATCAAAATGAGGTAAAATGTCAATGAAATTATCATTCTCAATTACGTTGATGTGTCTGTCTTTTCCCTAGATGATCTACACCATCAGTATAAAATTTAATTTATTCAAAATGGAGATATTCTTGGATTTTTTTTTTACTTAAGATGATCACTGTAACATGTCTGCTGTGATCTTGCTTTGATAGTTCATGAATCAAATAATCTTAATGAATGTCAATGTGAGAAACAACTCTTTGAAGCTCCATGAAGCTTTTAATATCTGTTAGAGTATTTTTTCAGTGATAATTAGTGTTTATAATTAGAAAGTCATATAAATACCTCTGCTTGTGACCAGCTATCTCTCACCTCCTCTGCAGGATATTGTTATAATCAGGTGGTTTACAGGAAAATCTTAGACACAGTAGTTATTTTTTTCCTCTCTTTTTGTCACCTTGAGTTGAAATTGTTTGAAATTAATATATTATTCATTAGTAAGGAACATTGTAATGATAATACTCTTAACTTTAAAGGAAAAATGCAATCTGAAATATAATAGTATTTATCAGTATAACATGATTTTATTTTTGAAGGTAATGATCTCCAGATGCTGAGTTATAAAATAAGTGATCCATTCTTGGTAAAGCAAATTTGTTACAAACATAATTCTTAATCCAAAGGACAGATAAGGAATGATAAAATAGCATCAGAATCAGTGTAATAGAAAAAAAAGTATGTGTTTTGTAGTCAGGAATACAGTTTAGTTGTAATTGAAACTAATATATTATGGTCAAAGAGATAGCTCACAAGGTAGATTGCAATACATACATGCAGCCTAAGTCAAAACTCTGCCACTGTGATGTCTCCTTGCTTCTCTCTGAGTCAAAAATAAAACAAAACAAAACAAACAAAACAACGACACAACAAAAAAGCCAAGGGGCATTGCAATCATGTATGTGTAGTACCTAAGTCATTAGATTAGAAATATCACAGGGGCCAGGTGGTGGTGCACTTGGTTGAGCGCACATATTACAGTGCACAAGGACCTGGGTTCGAGCCCCCAGTCCTTACCTGCAGGGGGCCAGCTTTGAGAATGGTGAAGCAGGGCTGCAGGTGTCACTCTGTCTCTCTCTAATCCCCTTCCCTCTTGATTTCTGGCCATCTCTATCTAATAAATAAATAAAGATAAAAAAATCACACAATATTTTTGAGCAGTTACCGTGATACAAGCTGCATTAAGTCTTTCATGTATATTAACTTATTACTAACTTAACTTAATGAAATATGTGTTTGGTCTTATGAATTGGACATTTTTATTTTTCTGTAGATAAATTAAAGAGCACATGTTAGAAAGGTAATTTACTCATAACTTTGTAATAGATTACTGGAGAAGAAAAGATCCAAATATAAATTGTGATTTGAAAATTTATGTACTTAATTAACAATGCTTATGCTTTGTTTTTGTGAAAAATGTCAGTTTTGGAAATAGAATTTCCTGTCCTTAATTCTAATGGAATAATAATTCTGTATACCAGTTGTAAAGCTCACCAAATCTCCAAGAAGAGTAGAGAATTAGGTGGGAATGATACCCTTTAAAATGAACTAAACTTGAAAGAACATTAGTTTCCAACGATTGATGCGTGGCTAAGATGTGGTATATATGCACAATGTAATTCACTTTCTTCACTTCATTTTGGATGAATCTTGAAGGAATCATATTAAGTGAGATAAGCCAGAAAGAAAAGGATAAACATAGGGGCCGGGTGGTGGCACACCTGGTTGAATGCATACATTACAGTGCACAAGGATCCAGGTTCGAGCCCCTGGTCCCCACCTGCAGGGGGAAAGCTTTGCAAGTGGTGAAGCAGTGTTGCAGGTGTCTTTCTATCTCCCTCTCTATCACCCCCTTCCCTCTTGATTTCTGACTATCAAATAAAGAAAAAAACAATTTGTTAAAAAAAAAGAGAAAAAGAAAAGGATAAACACAGATGATCACACTCATGGAACTTAAGAAACAAGAGCAGAAACAGAAAACAAAATAAAACTTAGATTGGTTTGGCATATAGTATCAAAACAAAGGACTCAGGAAGGAGGAAAGGGAGAAAGTTAGGGTGTGGGGCCTCTCAGGTCTCAGTACAGTACTTAGCCTAATTTGAGTGTTACAGTTTTTTGTACACAACTATCTTGGTGAGATGAGAAATTGTACCCATGTGCCAACAACTATACTGTAAACCATTAACCTCCCAATAGACAAAGTAAACAAACAAACAAACAAGGATATACTAACTACAGTGCGATAGTTACAATGAGAACACACTCAGCATAATGCTGCATGTCACACTACTCACTTCTCTGTTGCCACTGTCATTCTAAGACCAATGGATTTACGATATGCTGCGACTGTATACTATTCTGAATAAATCTCCATTTGGCTCTATTAAAGGAGTGTAGATGCAAGAAAGGCAGTGAAAGAAGAGATAAGGAACAATCTTCCCAAACCTCCCTAGTAGCATTGTTCCCAGTGGTCTGAGATTCATTTTGTGTTCTGAATGTCAGTTTTGTGTTATATATATATGTCTCCACTCAAGTTCCTAGCATAATGCCTGGTACATAATTTGTTTCTCATCATTTCTTCTCATGCATTGAACTCTGTGCTTCCTTGCAGTAAATGCAGAGCAGAGCTAAGACTTGTGAAATAACTCCTTCTGAGGGAAATAGACAGTCCCATCTCTTGGCTCCTGCTCTAGAACTTGTTAATAATGTAATATTAAATTGTTTTCTTTCACCAAAGATAGCCTGCTCTACCTATAGGTAGAAACTCTCTCTTAGGATTTTAGGATTTTAGTAGATTATTTATAATTATATGAACAGAGAAATTGGTACAGTTCATGGATACTGAAAACAGCAAGATATATATGTATATATATTCCAATGTGAATCTTAAAATCATTTTTCATGATTGTTTCTCATCTGGAAAATTGAAAAGAAGCATACTTAATCAGGGGTGGTCTGGGATCTTAACAACTTTATTTGCAGCATAAAAGCATATAATATTGCATATCTGAAAGGATACTAAAAAGAAATATCTAAGAATGAACATTTTAGTTAGAAATATGAACCTTATAGTACACAATTATTACTGTGAGAATGGGAAATATATACAAATTTTAGATGGGCAGATAAGAGAGAGTTGGTTAGTAAGAAACTGGGTTATCATCCAGTGATATAAGCAAAGTATTTCTAGGTGGAGTAGTGATCAACTTGTGAAATTTTAGATGTAGGTCATGTGATATGAGGTCTGTGTGTTGATCATTTGACTTCACAATGAGGAGGTCTGTGATGACTTTCAAAAGAGTAGTTTCAATATGCCAACAGTTCAAAATAACTTTCTGGAAATGATTATTTTTTTCAAAAGTGTTATGGGAAATAGCTCTTTTGAAAAATTTACAGTGGAAATAGAGTGTAATGAATCAAGTGAATATGAATGTTTTACTTTTAATATAAAACAAGACAATAAGTTTATACACTAACAGAATGACCGTGACGATAGGTAATTAAAGATGACATGAAAGAGTACAGGTAATTATAAGAATAAAAAGGGTATTTCATATAAAGTACAAAAGGAGTGCTTGGTTTCATACAACCTTGGAAATTGTTCATCTGTATTAGTAGAAGAAAAAATACTGAAGAAATGTTGGACACACCAGCCTGAATTATATCATATATCAAAATACTAAATACTTTATGTTCAAGGAATTTGAGAAAATAGCAGAAATAAGAAACTTATCCTGACCTCGCCTCCTTGTTCTTATCATGTAAGTGCACATATAAGAGCTTTTCATCTTTAGAGAGAGATGCCAAAAACTCTCAACAAACTGTTCCCCAGCTGAGAACATTATTTCATAGTTTTTAATATGTTATATCCCACTGTAAATTTCTTGTCTTTATCAAACTTAGCACAAAGCCAAGCAGGTCTAACTATTTCTTTGGGTCTTCATTTCCTTATGAATTTACCCAAGCCAGATAAAACATATTAAATAAGTAAGAATGCTTTTCTCCTCTTAATTTTTCTTTATAGTTTTAATTTTTAGATGCCCCAGGGAACTTTCAAACAGAGTTGAAGACAAACTTTGTCTTCCTCCCCCCAGCCCTACATGTGAACAATAGATAGTATATGCGGAACTTAAATGTGGAAACTGTGTTCATGTTTGCAGAGTATTGGTAAGCAAACTTAAAATGAAGAAAGAAAGAAAAAAATGGAACTCCAAGGGATGAAACAGAAAGGATACCAGTTAGCTATCTAAAACAGAGAAGGACTGGGACAGAACATTACAAACATATCATTAGGGGGCTTCCAGGGTCCACCTGAATTTAAGTTGTGAATTTAGTGAAACAAGGCATCACAATTATCATAAGCATTTCCAGTTGCAATGGGAACAGTTACTTCATAGCTGAGTATGTAGATTTTACAGCTGTATAGTGTTTGCCAAATGAATATGGTGAAAATTAAAAGAGAAGCATGGATTTGGGCAGAGTACACAGATAATAATGTAATATAATAATATAATAATTAACATTGAGACACAGTTTCAGCAATAACCCCAATGGCAATAAATAAATAACAAATTAATTTTATGAGAGTGAGAAATGAAAACAGAGTGATATGCACTATCACTTAATTACTTCACAAAGGTATCTGTTCACACATAGACTCTGGTATAGTGGAGTACTTAGTAATTTTAGAATTAAAGAAATAAATAATACCACAAACTTGCTACAACTTTTAAGTGCTAAGTTAGTCCAGAAACAAGACAAACATATGCATTCTTAATGTAGACTTTTCCCCCTTTTCACTCTGTATAAAGGGCTTTTGGAAAAATTGAGATTGTGAACAGTCCTATTCACTGAGAATATTCTGTATCTTTTTTTTTTTTTTTTTTTTTTAACAAGAAGGAATTACGAGACACACTCCTCCCACAACCACATCTAAAGGGACTGTTTGAGTGATGGCATGTGGCTGCCAATGACAACAGCTGGGGAAAAAAAAAAAAGTACACAAATAAATATGTCCTTATCTGAAGGAAAAAAAAAAGTCCAGAGAATAGAATGTTCAGTGCTGCCGTTGTTACATTCCTTTCATTTATCATTTCAAGCTGCGTTATTTTGATGGGTTTTCAGCTGTGAGACTACTGGTGCTGATGCAGAGATAATGAAATACTGAGAGCCCCAAACAACAGAAATGTCTGTAACGCATAATGGGCATCCTACTTCAGTTTATTAACTCCAGCTGTGCTGTTTGACTGCGTTTTTGAAGAGGTGCCACATGAGATGAATACTGAATGGGACATAAAGGCTCTAATGTCAGAAGCAACTGGATCACATAAAACCTTTATTGTGAAACAGGAAGGTGGGAAAAATCCCCCCCCAACCACACACAAAGTTTCATGTTTATCAAGGTAAAATGATCCTAATATAAATCCTTTAACTGTGGAATCATGTCAAAAATCAATGGTCACAATGACACTTAGTAGGGGGCTTACAGTTTTTGTAAGCCAACACACAGCCCAGGGTCTATCCCATGCACCAGTAACGGGTACTATGGCACTGAGGGAAGATTCAGGGATATGGTTATCTCTCCCTGTTTCCATATCTGGCTGTCTCTCTATCTGAATGAAAAGTCTTTCTGTGAGTGGTGAAATGATTCGTATACAAGGCTTCAGTTTCTGCAAATAACAGAAACAGTCTTAATATTATGTTGCTGGAAACGTTATGGAGTATTTCTCTGTTTTCCTTCCTTCCTTCCTTCCTTCCTTCCTTCCTTCCTTCCTTCCTTCCTTTCCCCTCCCTCCCTCCCTTCCTTCCTTCCTTCCTTCCTTCCTTCCTTCCTTCCTTCCTTTGTCACTTCTTTCCTTCCTTCTTCCCTTCCTTCCTTCCTTCCTTCCTTCCTTCCTTCCTTCCTTCCTCCTGCCCTCCATCTCTCCCTCTCTTTCTTTATCTCCCCCCCCCCTTCCTCCTTTCTAAACTAGAGCACTGCTCAGTTCTGGCTAATGGTGCTGCAAGGGACTGAACCTGGGACATTGAATCTTCAGGCATGAGAATCCCTTTGCATAGCCACTATACTATCTACTAAGAATTACACCCAACCTTACAATAACATAGCTAATTAAAGAGCATGTTCGCCAAGTGGCAGGACAACCAACCAGCTAAGAATACTGAGAAGCCTTGAGATATAAATATTTATTTATTTATTTATTTATTTATTTTTAGATAGAGACAAAGAAAGAGTAAAAGAGACCAGGATACGAAAGCTTCCTTCAGTGTGGTGGGTGCTAAGCCCTAACCTGTGTCCTGCACATGGCAAAGCAGCACAATATTCAAGTGAGTTATTTCAGCTTTCTGGGACATCTTGGTACTGACTCACATGAGCCAGATGAAACTATATAGAAATTCTCTCAGGACTTTGTTTCAACCTCATCTCTGCTTGCAGTGAGGAAATGTCATGAATGTGGAGCAATGCTGTGGTGCCTCTTTTCTCAATCTCTTTATCACTCTTCCTCTCTATTACCTCTTTCCCTCACCTTCTATAAAAGTTATCTACCAGAAACAATGAAGTAATGTGAGCTTCAGGCCCCAGTGATAACCCTAGTGGAAAATACATAAATTAACAAATAAATAAAATGTAATAAGTGACGTCTAGGTTGGGCGGTACCACGCTAGGTAAAATGTTCACAATACTGTAAACACCCAGGTTCAAATCCCCATCCCCACCTATATGGTGAAGTTTCACAGATTGCGGAGTAATGCTGTAGCTGTCTCTCTCTTCCTCCTTCCCCTCTATTTCTTTCTTTCTTTCTCTATCATAAAAATAAAGAGAAAGAAAAACTGACTACCAGTCACAGAGCAGTCATTGTGCAGACACAGAACCTATCCAAGACATGATTATGAGCTGTGCTGAAACTCTGCCTTCAAATGTAAAAAAACCAAAATGCTACATAGTGATGACAAATATAGCACAATACCCTAACTAAACTAAATGGAAGTAAACATATCAGCAAAGTAGATTTTATCATAAAACATATTTCCAGGAATTCAGAGGACAAGAAGGTCCATTGAAGACATGACATCTTAAATGCAAAAATATCTAGATGTCATTACACACACACACACACACACACACACACACAGAGAGAGAGAGAAAATTACAGAATTTAGGGAAGCATAAGTTTAAGTAATGCATATCTAAGCTGAAGGTGTCAAGAATTTGCAACAGATACCACATAAAAGATAAAAAAGAGGCAAGAAAAGCTGCCTCCTCTAAGAAAACAAGTATATGCTGATACTTTGAATTTAGATTTTTTTTTTTTTGCCTTAAGAACTAAAAATCTAAGCCAGTGAAGACTTACAGGAATGAAGATCAAGGTTGTGTCCTTGGATTAAAATAACCAATACTGTCTAGAACTTAGTATCCCCTAAATGATCTACAAATTCACTGAATGCCCCCAAATTCCAGCAAGACTTTTGTAGATATTCATATGCTGACTCTAAGAAGCATATGCAGGACAACAGAATAGAAGAAAAAAGCTGTAAAAAACAAAAAGAAACTGGGAAAAGTCACCAAGATTTCATAAGAAACTATAGATACCAATAGGGTTTGGTAATTATGATAGAAAAGATAAAATAACAAATGAAATGTAGTATGGTCTGCAGGCACAGATCTATTCATGTAAGGGTTAGTTATAAACAGGTGATTCCAAACATCCAGAATTAGAAAATGATTAGATCATTTGGGAAGAACACAGAGCCCAGTCAATGGTGCTGAGCGATCCCTTTTCTTATCTGAGAGTTAATGTAACTGTAGAGATTAATCTAACTACCCTGTTGTCTGAGGATGGCAAATATCTCCTTTAAACTCTTATAAGTATCACTGGGAGTCCTGAGAATTGCTATATCACCAGTAAGGCACTGGAAAGTCATTGGAATGACTGATTGGAATGAGCTGCTCATGATAGTTGCTTAAGAGGAAGTGTGAGAGATTTCCTGAGGATATTCAGGCATGTCAACATAATTCATTTTCTGTGCTAGCCTTCTTCCTCTTTCTAAAACCCATATTTAATAGACAATAAAGTTACCTTGGGTTTTCAACTGTTACATTTAGTAATATTTATAGCTGTGTGTTTTTTCCTCATTGGAGTTACTTATCCCGAGTCATTTTCTGAAGGAAGTATGAGATGAGTTATATCTGAGTTATGATTGCTATAAAGAGATAAAATACCCACATCTGTATTCTTCATGTCCAGTGGAGAAGCAATTATAGAAGTCAGACCTTCCGCCTTCTTTTTTAAATATATATTTTATTTATTTATATTATTGGATAGAGACAGAGAAATTGAGGGGGGGTGCAGACAAGGAAAGAGACAGAGACCTGCAGCCCTGTTTCACCACTTGTAAAGCTTCCCTCCGAAGGTGGGAACCAGGGGCTTGAACCTGAGTCCTTACGGGACTTGAAGGGGCTTGAACCTTATTAGTGTAATATGTGCACTTAACCAAGTGTGCCACCACCTGGCCCTAGCCTTCCACCTTCTGTTCACCATAATGATCCTGGATCCCTACTTTCAGAGGGATAAACAATAGGGAAGCATCCAGTGAAGGGGATGGGAAGAGCAACTCAGGTGGCGGGAATTGTGTGGAATTGTACCTCTCTTATTGAATGGATTTGTTCATAGTTAAGTTAATGAAAAAAATACCCACATTTTTGTATTGTCCCCATACTGAATAATAAATTACCTTGAAGTTTATGGAACATTTTCATTCCATTTTCAATATATTCAACAAACAAATACACCTTCTTGCAATAAAACTGTTTTTTGTTTTCTCAGTGGGAAGTTGTATATTTTAAAAGCACATATTGTTTTTGTGTTGATGATATTTGCATGAAAATAATAACTCACCACTGGATTATTAATTTCTGAGTTATAACCATTTACAACCCACCCAACATAGTGCATCATGTGATGCCTTTAATATTATAAAATGACACACAATTTTCTGAAAAATAATATATGAAATATAGTGTAATATAGGTACCTTTTTTTGTCACTAGATTTACCTATGGTCCTCAGTTCTCCATAGTGACTTCACTACTCCAGGAAGTTTTTTGTTTTATTTTTCTATTTTCTATCTCCTTTTGATAGAGGCAAAAAGTAATAGAGAATGTGAAATAAGGAAGGAGGGAGAGAAGCTGCGGTATTTCACCACTCTTGAACTTCCTCCCCTGCTGCAGGTGGGGAATAGGGGACTAGAACCAGGGCCCTCACATATGGTAACATATACACTCTACCAGCTGTGTAGGTATCTTCTTTTAAAGAAATATTTTATTTACTGATAAGAGAGCCAGAGTATCACTCTCACATATGTGGTGCTGAGGACTGAACTCAGGGCATTACTCCCACTGTACCACAATGCTACTACTAGGATTATTCTTTATGTATAACTTTCAGTAAAGAGGGTATAATTTTACTTTGTATAATAATTGCTACAATTATACACTCATTGTCTGGCCATAGTACATATGAAAGGGTTCCTGCCTTTTGCATATAACCTAGCTTCAATCCACACACATCACATTGGAATACTACAACAGTGGGGAAAGCATTAATGCTACTGTCTCTCTACCATCCATCTATCCATCTATCATCTATGTATCTCTCTCTCTCATAAAGTTTCTCTGGAGTGCTTATAAGCAGATTTGCCAAACCCCAAGGACTGCAACCACAAGAACAGAAATAATAAACTATTTTCTCCCCTCTTAAATATGAATCACTCTTAAAATTTTTCTTAAAAATAAAATCAGTTAGTGAAATAGCTCAAGTGGATAGTGCTGCTTTGCCATGTACGCGACCCAGGTTAAAATCCAGGTCTCACCTCATTGAAGAAATTTGTTAGTGCTGTGAATGCTCTCATTCTCCTCTGCCTCTCCGCCTTGCAATCTAAATAAATGCAAGGCCCGTGGAAATGCTGTTTTAGTTTCTGGGCCATAAGAGGATTTTATTCTCTCACTCTCTCTTTCTCAGAAGCATTCTACTGTCTTATGAACAAACAAAGGATTATGAACAAACCTTAGAAGGAGAATAGGTCCTAATTGCTTCTAGAAAAAGTCAAACCAAATGAGGCTACCCTAAACAAGTCTTACTTTACTATCTCCATAATTAACTCA
Source organism: Erinaceus europaeus (assembly GCF_950295315.1). Lineage (NCBI taxonomy): Eukaryota > Metazoa > Chordata > Mammalia > Eulipotyphla > Erinaceidae > Erinaceus > Erinaceus europaeus. Next base: position 164,868,173 of record NC_080164.1, on the reverse strand, counting down.
GTTGCTTGAAAAGGCCTAGCCTATACTAATCAGGTTCATTAGGTTTCTCTGAAGCAGAAACAAGTATCTCTAGATGCGTGAAGGTTTGTTTAGCTGTTATATAACATCATTGTGTCAAAAGATAACAAATTCAGACATAGATGTTCTTACTAATTTTAAATTTCACATGTCATACCACACACACACTAATTAGTGTCTTTAACTAACCATTGATTTTCTTCTCAAATTGTCTTATTATAATTTTCCCAGTCACAAATCCCAACCATATACTAGAACTATAATCATCCCCAAATCAAAACATAAAGCAAATGTTGTTAAAATCTCAACTCAAGGGTTTAACCTCTTGCATCAACATTTGCGTGCATTACATTCAATTTCCAGAATGAACTTGCTCCATTCTTGTGTTCTCTCTCTCCCTTTCTTCTCTCTCTCTCTCCAGTTTTCTCCAGAGTCCTTAGCTAGGTTGCGCGTCCCATGTGCTCCCAGCACACCATGAACAGAAAGATGATGATGACACAAATGTAAACTTCTTTACACCAAGGTCATAGGAAAAGTCACCATAATTGATTAGGTGGCATCTGCTGGCTCAGTGGGACAAGACTGCCTTCATTCATACCCTGCAGGTTTATGTCACCAGCATCCTCAGCAAGGCACTTCATGAACTGACCTCCTGTCTGAAAATGCATTTGAAATTCTTCACCTGACTATAGCCTGTCAAAGCAGTCAGATAACTCTAGTCTAGTTCTTTTTTTAAAAAAAATTATTTAAGAAAGTGAATCTGACAGAGATGAGTACATAGGGAAATAGCTCCCAGGAAACACACACATGCACACACACACATGTGTGTGTGTTTGTGTGTGTGTGTTTGTGTGTATTATCCATAGTACCATTTAAAAGAAGCTACAGTTAGTTGGACAGCAAGTTATTAGGCAGAGATTTACAATACTGAAAGTGATTTAATAAGGTAAATGACAATTTCCCTTTTGTCTTTTCCCTCTGTACCTGTCAAGATTCAGATAGTGCTATCTCACCTTGTTTTATCAAGTATCTAGATGATTTAGTGAGATTAGATGATTAGTGACCCCAACCTTAGAACAAGGAAAGAATATCATTCATTATATCATCTCTATATAACTGTTGTCTGTATAAAGCATTTGAATATATATTAGAATATCAACGTTTTCATGACCAGAAATTGCTATAATTTTAAGAATAGATGACATTGGGGTAGCATTTTATAGTTGTCATTTTTAATGCTATCATCTTCTCTGATTTACAGAAGAATCCAATGAAATTAGTGCTCAGAAAGTAAGGAAAATATTACAAGAAGAATTAGTCAAATTAATGTTTGAAGGACTCAACTCATCTGGGATGAATTTTCTCCCTGAGTTTTGGCTTCTGATTAATATACATTACTTGACACACGTAAAAGCAGAAGTAAGTGGAATGTGTCCATCAAGATTTGAATCTGCCCTTTAAAAAGAAGAGTTGTTTTAAAAATATATATTTACTTATTTATCATCAATAGAAAGAAAGAGGAAGGAGAGTGGGAGAGGAAAAGGAAGAAGGGAGAGGGAGAGGGAGGGGGGGAGGGGGAGGGAAAGGGAGAGGGAAAGGGAGAGAGAGAGAGAGAAAGAGAAAGAGAAAGAGAGAGAAACCAGAGTATCACTCTTGCATGTGTGATACCAGGGATGAATCAGGATCTCTTGCTCATAAATCTGTCACTATAGACACTACAAAATCTCCCGGATCTCAAAAGTAAGTTTTATTAAGAGTTTAGTGTGGAATCAATCAATTAATAAAAATGTCTAGTATGTATCAGCTAATATATTTGGACACCAATATTTCATCTGTTGCAATGGGCCATACAGCGAGTCTAAGTTTCACTCTCTATTTTCTGTTTATAACACTGTTTTTCTAGCTGTCTTCCTCAAATGTAGGCAAGTGCATTAGACTCCTTGGAGTGCTCAGTGGTCTAGGATATCCATATAGTTAATACTCAGTAACTGATGATAAAAATACAAGAGACTGGCCAGAACACCAATCCATCATTTTGATGATCTGTTTGTTTTTGTCTTTCTTGTTTATTTACAGTGCCCAGGATGAATTCAACGGGGCTTACAGATGGAATTCTACCACTAAGCCAGTTTCCTGGAGTCCCAAATTTTGGAAAAAAAAAATTGTTTATTCCCCAGAAAAAAGTTAAAGATGTTCAGTATCTTACATTCTCAACACCTAAATACTCAAGAAAGCAGGAAAATACACTAGGAAACATTGAACAGTTGCATAAACAAAGTCAAGAAATTTCATTTTGCATTATATTATAAGAAACTAATCATAAGACACAATTATTCTGCAGGGGAAAGAATGTTCACTCTTGGTGCAAATACAGAGCATAGATGTTGCAGTGCACAAAGACCCAGGTTCAAACCCTTGTTCTCACCTATGGAAGCTTCAAGAGCAGTGATGCAGGGTTGCAGCTATATCACTCTCTCTATCCTCGCTTCCAATTTCTCTTTGTGTCTGTCTAATATATGATAAATAAATTCTAAATTTTAAAGTAATAGACCCTAAAAATTAAAATATCACTTACAAATGAGGGAAATGAAAAGTGGTATACTTCTACTGTAAGATTCAGTCATAAAATACATTAAAATCTATAATCTCTCTAGTTTGCTATCAGAGTTAAGTATAATTGTACTGCTACATGCCCTAATGCTAATTCTCATTCAATCATCGACTGGATCACTGACAATCCACCCATAAGTTTTTCTACTTTAGCCTATGTGTATCAGCAATCCTGATCTAGATAAGAGCTAAATTGTTCTCACTTTGTAAGACTATATGTTATTAATATGCCATATATTTTCTCATTAACTCCTCTCAGTATCTCTTAAAGGAATCTATGGTAAGACACTTGATTTTTAAAAATACATATTTTCTTTAGTTTTGAGAGAGGCAGAGAGAGAGGGAGGGGGGAGAGAGAGAGAGAAGGAGAGAGAGAGAGAGAGAGAGAGAGAGAGAGAGAGAGAGAGAAGAGAAACACCAGAGTGCTGCTTAGCTCTATTTTATGGTGGTACTGGGGCTTGAACATGGGACTTTGGAGCCTCAGGCATGAGAGTCTTTTGCATAACCATCATGCTATCTCACTTGCCAGACACTTGATTTTTTTCTTTCTAGGCACCCAAGAAATCTGCATTCCCAAATCTCTTTTGCAAATCATCAGAAACACTATGAGTTTTGGTCAATGAATTGTAGCAAGGGAAAGATGGACGCATGTGTGGCACTTCTTGATTTGGTCGTCAGACATCTGTAGTTTCCTTTTCTAGTTCTTCTCCAAACTTGGTGTTTGGACATAAAGCATTCCAACACAGCCTAGTCACAGCAGTAAGAAGGAAACACATTGGATTTAACACTTAGAGAAAAGGCTAATTTAGGAGAGCTGCCCAACAAAGCAGAGTACAGTATTGTGTGAGATGAGGTAAACAGTCAGTTCTTGGTTTATTTCTACTGTGTCGTAGTCTAGTTTTATAAATTCAATATATTCTTATTAAACAGGTGATTCATGTAAGGAAGCTAGGTTATTAAAATGAGATAATCTGTGAAATTGCTTACTGAAGTAAGTAAATTAGAATAACAAAATCAGTGTAGATAATGTTCCTTTTCATTTTATTGCCACTGGGGTTATTGCTGGGACTTGTGCCTGCACAAGAAATCCACCACTCCCGGCAGCCATTTTTTTTTCTCTTTCTTTCTTCCTCCCTTCCTTCCTTCCTCCCTTCCTTCCTTTTTTCCTTCCTTCCTTCCTTCCTTCTTCCCTCCCTCCTGTCCTCCCATCCTTCCTTCTTCCTTCCCTTCCATCCTCCCTTCCTTCCTTCCTTCCTTCCTTCCTTCCTTCCTTCCTTCCTTCCTTCCTTCCTTCCTTTGGTTTTTCATTTGAGGGGACAGAGAAAAATTGAAAGGGGAGGAGGAATTAGAGAGGGAGAAAGGGAGACACCTGCAAAACTGTTTCACCACTTATGAAGCATTCCTGTGCAGGTGGAAACCAGGGGCTTGAGCCCAGATTCTTCCCCTTAACCAGTTGTCCTACCACCAGGCCTCATTAGTGTAGATTTTAAGCTTGTGTCCATTTTATTATAAAAATCCATACTATCACTTGGGTCATAAATGTGTGTTTACTATCACTTATTTTGTGACTTGGTAAATATTAACATCGCATTTAGCAGGGTAATGGGGAAGATATTATGTGATAACAAAGCATACCACAGATTGAAACAACAAAGCTATATTTCCAGAATATTATATAAAATTAAAATATTCACAGGAAAACATTTAAAAATTACACATGAAAACACATAGCTTAAATTCAATTTTGAATATATATCTATATATCTATGTCTATATCTGTATCTGTATCTATGTCTGTATCTGTTGTCTGTGTCTGTGTCTGTATCTATAGCTATACCTATATATCTATGTCTATGTCTGTGTCTGTGTCTGTGTCTGTGTCTATATCTATATATCATAGGCTATAACTTGGGATCCAACCTATCACAGTATTGCAAGGTATTTTCAAAAAAATAAGAAACAATTAGTATGTCTCCTCTACTTTTCAATGTTTCTAAAGTAATTGTACTAATTTTAAATTATATATATATATATATATATATATATATATATATATATATATATATATATATCTGTCTGCTTATATCACATAATGGATGTAAGATGTAGACAATTCACACCCCATTGGATCTCAAGGAAATGTCTGAATGTCAGATCCATTCGTAGTATTTTTTTTTTTTTTAGAAATAGCTGAGTATGTGAACAGCAAGCCCTGGATGTCTATAGCTTTCATATTTGCAACGGGTGATATTTTTCTATCAAGAATTTATAACTTTTATTCTTTATTGAGACACCTTTCAAAATGGTTCATGATGTGTGTCATGAACATCTTTTATTGCTGCACTTTTATTGAACCAAAATGGATTGCTATTAGTTTAATGTAGTCGATATGTACATTTTTTTTTTTTTTTGCGAAGTGATTGTGACTCAATCCACATATATATTATTTGGGTATTTTTAATTTCCAAATACTGCCTGGAATGTTATACAAGCCTCTGCAAATTCCTGCAATGATTTAATTCCTGTATAAAACACTGTGGACAACTTTACTGCTGACAAACTATCCTAGCCAAAAGCTTAACAGCAAATCAGTCAAAATTAATTCAAGGTTCATTAATCACTTAATATGCAGAAAGCACATTTTCATTCCTGCATTCCACAAAAGATGTTTAGAGCAGTGCTTCTGCTATTCTCAGAGCCTGATCCTTGAGACTTAGGAAGAATACAGTATTTCTCTAATCAGTCTGAAGGCAGGAAGCAAAACAGCAACAAACTACATTATGCATGAAAGATTATGATATTTTCTCTTTTTTGTGTTACCCTCTGACACTCTAAATTATTTTTTCTAATAATATGAAGTCATTCATTGGTGTTATTTTCTCGTTTTGAAAGCTTTTTTGTCCACTTTGCAAAGAATCAATAATTAATGTCAGACATAAAATCTTGTCATCAAATGTTCTCTTTGGAGTTATGAGGGTGTTTATGAATTAAATTAAACCCAGGTGATTTTTAAGTTTCTTTAAAAGAGCTTTCCTTAATCCTCTGAGTAAAATGTTGGACATGTAACTGAATAATTAGAAGCCTGTACTAAAAATAGTATACCATCTTCATGCTGTTTCTATCAGGATTCAATTTCTCTTAGCATTCTATATATAATTAAGTCCTTATTGTACAGTTGATGTTTTATCAGAAATTACTTCTAAAGTTCATTTTGTTTTGCTTTGGTTATTACAATTTTAGAGAGTCTGGGGGAAATAACTAAGTTTTCAGTTCAATGACTGATTTAGAAAGGAGTAGTGTTAGGGAGATAAAACATTTTCTCTACTCTTTGTTTCCTTGGCTGGACTTATAAATTGAATTCATATTAGACATAATTATAGGAAACCATGCAGATTAATTTAATGTATGCTTTACATGACTTGGGGCCTTCATAAGAATGTGAAGATCCCCAAAATATACCTCCATTCTAGGTTGAAGAAAGAGAAATAGTTGTATAAAAGGAATAATGACATGTGAGAAGCCTAAAGATCTGAGTTTCTTTAATGGTTTATATTTTTACCAGGTTCTCAACTGTGCATCTCTGCTCTTTAAAATGCTTTGTTCCTGGTGATATATGGGGAATAGCTTTCAGACGGGAGATTTATCTTCTGCTTTCAGAAGGAAAAGGAGAGGTGAGAATACTCTTAAGAAACCCACCCTCCCTTTTTTTTTAATTTCTTCTTAAAGTGTCATTAACTCAGAATAGTCCTTCTGCCAAAGTGGGCTATTTGGGGCTGGCATATTGGGCAATCTTTTGTAGTGACTTTAGGCACTTTGATTCTTTGAGGTTATCTTATTCTCTCATTTCTTCTTCTTCCATGTCTTTTAAAGATTTTTCTATATTCATAAACTCCTTAGTCTTACTCAATTGATTTTTACACCTGCAGGCAGATTTCATTCCACCCCCCATGCTACACTGATGAGTACAAGTCAGATTTTAGTTCCAATAATTAGGAGTCAGACTTACTCTTATTGGAAAAGAAAAAAAAAAAACACCTTTCTTTCCTTATTAATAATTTGCTCCTGCACTATACTACCAGTACTGATTGTATTTTTGTCATATATATATGGAGAGAGAGAGAGAGACTGGGGTTTGGAGTGAGGATGGAAGGGGGAGCTTGGTGCTGTGGTCCCTTTATCTCTGTTTCTCTATCTGAATATGTCATACTGGAGTGGTAAAGAGTCCAGTGACAACTACAATCAAACATGAACAATGTTTTGTTTTGTTTAAACTCTAGTGCTATGCAATACTTCTATTAAGTTGAATCATGAAGTGGAGTAAAGTTTATTAGTCACCAAATGCATATTGTCACTTAATATCTACCTGGAATTTTGTCTAAAGGAAACATTTTAGAATGTCTGGGTAAATTCAATCACACAAAATGTGTGTTGGAGTCCCTCTATGTGAATTGTGCTGGTTTTGAGCTGTGATTTTAGTGATTAATAAAGAGAAGGTTTCTGCTGAAGTTGAAAAACAAGATCAGAAGAGAAAACACTAGTAGAACCTGAACTGGAATCAACATATTGCACCAAAGTAAAAGACTCTGGGGTGGGTGATGGGGAGAATACAGATCCAAGAAGGATGACAGAGGACTTAGTGGGGGTTGTACTGTTATATGGAAAACTGGGCAATGTTATGCATGTACAAACTATCTACTGTCGAATGTAGATAGAATTAATGTAAAACATTAATTCCCCAATAAAGAAATAAAAAAGAGAGAAGGTTTCTGCTTACAATAACTTGTAAACTAGTGAGGTATAAAGGAATTAGCATGATTACAAATGAACAAAGTCAATTTGGGTAGAGCTGAGTGCCGGAGAAATGTAATGGCATAACTGAATTCTGTCCTATTTTGTTGGTTCTATGTTGCTTGATGAGAGAAGAATTTAGTACTTCTGAATTGACCTAGGTTTGGAGAACAGATATTTACTATGGTATGATCTATTTGAAATTATTCTTGGAGAAGAAAATAAAGCAAAGTCAAGGACTTTATGTTGCATACATTTATTATAAAGACATATTGATACAAGGTATCTAGACAGCATGAAGGCTTCTGTGGTCAGGAGTACAGGAACTCTGTGCTCTAAATAAAAGTAGCTTTGTAACTGTCTCTTACTAATAGTCCTTTATAAAATTAGATTACTTAGGGAGTTGGGCAGTAGTGCAGCAGGTTAAGTATAAGTGGCTCAAAGTGCAAGGACTGGTTTAAGGATCAGGGGTCGAGAGCCACCTGTAGGGGAGTCGCTTCAGAAGTGGTGAAGCAGGTCTGCAGGTGTCTATCTTTCTCTCCCCCTCTCTCCATTTCTCTCTGTCCTATCCAACAACAACAACTACAACAATAAAACAAGCACAACAAAAGGGAATAAATAAACATTAAAATTAGATTACTTATGAGTAACTTTATGTATGCTTTTGATCATAGTTGACTGTCCATCTAAGAAACACCTGGCCAAGATGGATATTGTAAGTAAGTAGTTAATAATAGTCAACCAGAAGACTAAGAAACTGTAGGTAGGCATTTGTAGACGAGTAAACCTAAAAGCTGAGAATGAAAAGCACACGCAGCACCATTGGCACTGCAGATGGCAGTCAAATATTCTTCTTTGTGAGGCTCACTGAACATGTGTGACCGGAAGCATGGATATTCTTGGGTTAAATGTTTTCAACTAGAGAAAATAATGATAGTTTAAGTGTGGCAATTCAAAATTCATATGATAATCATAGTTAAAAACAAACAAACAAACAAAAAACATCCAAATCAGAGGGCTAGGTGTTGGAGAACCTGACTGAGTACACACATTACAGTTCTCAAGAACCTGGGTTCAAGCCCCACCACCCTTGGTCCCCAGCTGCAGGAGGGAGGAAGCCTCCATAAGTGATAAAGTAATGCTGCAGGTATCTCTTTCTCTCTCTCCCTATCTCCTTCTTCCCTTTAAATTTCTCTGTTTCTACCTAAGTAGATATGTGAAATATATTATGAAAAGAAACATCTAAATGTAGAAACTGAACTGCTACAGTCTTGAAAAACAAAATTTGATCTTTGTAAGGTATCTGGATCTTTCTTAAAATGATTTTTTTTCTAGCAAATATGAAGTTTTGTAAGAGATGGTATGGTTCTGATGACCTTAACAAAATCTCCTAACACTTAGAAATAAGGTTGCATTGCTCCCAGTTGATCTTATCCAAAGTATGTTCACACACATTTTAAAAACTTCATTAACATTTAGCATGAGATCTGGACAAAATTTAAGACTACATTATATTGCCATTGACTGTAAGGGCTACCACAGTGCCACTGTGTAAGTCAAATCCATAGGATTAAAGAGTGGCGGTGCTCGCACATAAATTTATGCTGTTACATAAATCATTTTTGTTGGGTGATATCTTAAAGCAAATGACATGGAGATGGGTCTATTTTCCTTAAGGTGACTTTGATAACAAAGTGTATATATGAATGCATTTGTTTTTAGTTAGTATTGATTGATTTTATTGCATATTCTCAGGAATGCTAATTTGAATGAATCCTGAAGTGAATTGTTATATCTCACCCCCTACAAAGGTGCTAAGATCCCCTCTCACCACCACCACCACCCATTGAACTCCTTCTACGCTTTGCATGCCCTGTATCTTCCTCCTCTGGCAGTCTCATTTCTGCAGACTAAAGTTAAGAAAGTAGTTTCAGAAATGGTCCAACCTCTCCTGACAACAGTATGGAGAATATTCAGAATACTAGAAATGGACCTACCCTAAGAGTCAGCAATTCTTCTCATGAGGATGTCTCCTAAGGAAACAAACACATCTTTCCAAAGAGAGAGATGTACAACTATGTTTATAGAAGCACAATTTATAATAGCCCCAAATTGGAAGCAACCCAGATGTCCAATAGCAGATGAATGGCTGTTAAGAATAATAAAGTCATCGCCTTCAGCACATCTTGAGGGAGTTAGAAGGAATCATATTAAGTGTGATAAACCTAAAAGAAAAGGGTGGATGTCACATGACCTCACTCATGGGTGGAACTTAATAAAGAAAGACATAAAGGGAAAACTAAGTGAAAACTAAGTAAAATTTGTACTGAGTTTATTGTATTACACCAAAGCAAAGGGCTTTGGAGAATCAGACTTGGTTGGAGGTGGTTATAGTGGAAGATCTAGGGTCCTGTGCCGGGCTGGGCTAGCTTCACAGGCGGTAGAGAGAGATGACCAGGGACTCATGGCTGAGTGGTATGCAGTTCAGTCTTTCTTTATTCATGTGTAACACAGCAAATTCTAAGCTGTCTCTAATCACAATCCTGTCCTTATATATCCTGAGGCAGAAGTGTCAGGTCCAAAGAGGATGTCTGTAAGGATTGGGGGTGGTGAGAAGGTAAAAGCATGCAAAACAATGAGGATTAAACCAATGCTCTGGAGGCAGGGTAGTGCTTAGTTAACAGTGGTTATGTAAAAAGAATACAGTGTTAAGCAGGGGGGATTAAACCAATGAAACAGAAGGGGTCTTAGAAGCAGAATTTAGAAGCAGACCAACAGTCCTGGTACAAAGAGGAACTAAGTTGAGAGGAGGAGTATATTGCATTAGAAGATGATATATTTTCCCTGAATGTCAACTACTATACTGTAAATTCTATAAGCCATTAACTCCCCAGTAAAATGAAAAACAGAGATACTTTAAGACTGACTTTGTATTCACTCCCAAGTTTATTTAAGAGAAAAGGAGAGCAAGAGAGACTAGAATACCACTTTGGCATATGTGGTAATAGGGGATAAACTCTAGGGTCTTGGGTTTTCAAAGCATATATTCTACATGCAGAACCAAATCACTGATTGCCTTTTATTGTTTATATTCCATATATGAATAGTAGAGCCTGGTATTTTCTTTCTGTTTCATCTTTATTCATCATAACATCTATAAATGCTGACTAAATGATAAATTTTCATTCCACAGTTTAGTAGTATCCCATGTGTGTTTATACCTTATGCTTATCTGCTCAAAATGACTTTTTTTCTAGTCTGTCCTTATTAGGCTTTTGGGCTCATGTATTCTGGGGCAAGAGATTTTATTAGCTAATAAAAGAGGAATAATACATTTAGGAAGAGATCTAGGGTCTCCTTTTCTGAATTAAAAAAAAGTATATTTAAAATATTTGAAATATCTCTAGGGTGTATCATTATTGTATATCTTTATGTGGTGACTGGGGAATGCACTGTATATGTTCCAGAGAATAAAGACCCAAACTAATTTTCATTATTCATACAGGTTAGACTAGATGGTGTTTTTCTTACTTATAAGATCAAATAAACTAACTCAACTCACTTATTCACTTTGTCTACTGTGTTTATCCAATTCCTTATCTATAAATTCAAATAAGACCTCCAGTAATTTCTGAGATGGTTTTAATAAATAATTAGTATTTATTTCATATTTCTTTTTCTCTATTTGGGTAAGTTTTTTTAAATATTCAAATATGTATGCACAGCTTATTTTGCTGAGTAGATATACTTCTGAACATTTGTTTATAGATCAATTCCAATGTACTGAAATTGATTTTCTTACTGGATTTCATTACAGATTTAGATATGCCTAGAGACATACTCCTCTAGGGAGTTAAAAATAAAATGACCCTTATATTTAAAAGAATGACATTCAAAACTGGTGCAAAAATACTAAGATTCAAATACCCAAAGAAAGAGTATCACTTCTTATTTTAAATACAATTTAAAGTTAACTCAAAGGAAAGTTATACTTAGTCTATCATTCCTTTTTTTTCAATTTGTGAAGGGTGGAAGACAAAAAAAATGAGATAAGATACCTTATACAAATGTGAAATTGAAAAAAAAGAACAACAACCTTTTATCTTTTGCCATTTGTTTTTCTTCTTTTTATGCAATCAGAAATAAAAATGTAACCTCCTGGTTCCAAAGCCTTTGTACAGTAGAAATGTGTTTCGAGCTGGGATAAAGGGAGACTTAGAAGGAGTCTATTCAAAATGCAACAGGAAGTGAACAACAGAAAAATATTCCAGATAATGTATAATTACTGTCAGTTGGTGTGTAACAACTTCGGTTTGGGCAACAGTGAGGAGGCCACAATGCAAGTGTCAGTCAGTTGCAACAAGCTTCTCCTGCAGATAACAGAGGATCTCACTGGGTCTCAATTATCTCCTCACTGACTTCAGAAATTTGGCATTAAGGCAGGAGAAAGGGTAGAAGGAAAAGACGGGGTCTTATCTGTTGGATATCTATTTAAACAACAATGCTAGATGTTTTACTTTTGCACTTCACAAAGTTTTCATCAAAACCCTTGTTAGAATTATTTCTTGCTTGTTGGGAAAAAAAAATCAAAGCCATTCAGATAAGAGCAAATAGATGGGATATACGATTAATGCTGTTAAACTGCACATTCCATGTTGTTTGTGTAATAAGATCTGATATCATAATCCTTTGGGCATGGAGTTATGTGTAGTGCTAAGGAGTTCCATCTCTGGGCTGGTAAAATAGTTCATTTGGAGAGTGTGTTGCTTTGTCATGTGTGTGACCTAGGTTCTGGCTCCACTGCCACACCAAAACAAACTTTGGTGTTGTGGTCTCTTTCATTCTAACATTCTTCCTCTGTCTAAAAACAAACAAAACAAATTACAAAGAAGTTTCATATTCTTACCTTGTGAGGAAACTAGGTCTAGAGAGGGCATCTAATTTTACAGATGGTCACACAGCTTGAATCATTAAAAAAGGATTCCTTGGTGTGCAATCCTATATAATATGTAGAACTCTCCTTCACTTTTTTTTTTCAAAAGTTGTTTAGTCTGTGACTCATATTAGTTCTGGGAATGGCATTTAGTTAGTCATAAGGTAAAATATAGATATGCCATTAGATGCTTGTAATAAATTTATTAAACATTCTATAAATGTGATGTGGCTGTTGAGACTTGTGCAGTAGTGTATGTAGGCAGTTATTCTTTTAGTTTGTAATAAATGGTCAATTTTATATCCTCAGTGATTTCTTGCATTCTAAATTGCAAATTGCTCTTTACAAAGGAATTATCTATTAAAAATCCCTTTACAATTTTCATTCTGTCATTTAAGTACAAAAAATATAACCTGTTCAAAATGTCTTATTACTATTTATAGTAGTTTGTTGTTTAACTAGGGACTGTTGTTAAAAGTACAAGTTAAACATTTTTATGCAATGTAACAAATAACCTGATTTTTCATTAAGGAGAGAACAAAACATGGTCACAGAAACTGTCTTCTTTATTGGAAAAGAGGAATTCGACACCCTAAATCATAAGGAATGACCAAAGTAGTCTGGTTTCATTTGAAAGACTGACTTACAACTGATCTTGTTTATGACATTTAGACTAGTACACATGTACTAACTCGGTCAAGAAAAGTGAGATTAACGAGGACTGAAACATATATCAGATGTCTGAGAAAAGTTCAAAGCACTGAGACTAGAAGAAAAAAGGAATAAAAAAAATCAAACCTGGGAGTCAGGAGGTAGCACAGCACGTTAAGCACACGTGGCACAAAGCACAAGTTATTGCCATAAGGATCCTGGTTCAAGCCCCCAGCTCCCCACCTGCAGGAGGGTTGCTTCACAGGTGGTAAAGCACATCTGCAGGTGTCTATCTTTCTCTCCCCCTCTGTCTTCCCCTCCTCTCTCCATTTCTCTCTGTCCTAACAATGACGGCACCAATAACAAAAATAATACCTACAACAACAATGAAAAACAACAAGGGCAACACTAGTTGAATAGTTGTTACATTGACATCGACCCCGTGAGTACCCATTCATTGGGGAAACTGAGGATCCTTCCTAGCCGACTGAATCCACATGGATCCCAGTCACTTTCAAAGCCAGCAACAAGCAGCTCCTGACAGCTTTCAACCTGACGCTGTTGACTGGCTACGGAAGAAGGGCAAACGCTAGAAGAAGAAGAAGATTGACTAAAAAGTTGAAGAATATTTTACCTTGTGTTTTTTCATAGCACGGCTTATTAGGGAACCTAGAAATCTCCCAAGGTAAAATAGTTAATGTTCAGAAAATTAAGAAAGAAAAATAAAATCATGATTTGATGTAAAATTGAAAATTGGAGGAAATAGCATTACATAGCATATTCAACAGTTAATAACATAAATAACTTTACCACTACACGTTTCTGCAGTTCCTGAGTCAAAGTATGTTTGCCTTGAATTTAGAATTACAAGATAAGACAAAATCTTAGATGCAACCAATGTGGAGGATTTCATAGAAAATTCAAAGACTCAGCTACAGTGTAAGGGAGGCACAGAAATAAATCCTGCTGTGAGAACGCAAGAAAGAGACTTTCCTGTCTCGAAGTTAGCACTAGAGGAGGAGGAAAAGTTATATATTTCCACTGAGAATTCATAACGGTGGGCGTCCCAAGCCTTTGCAATAAAATTCGTTTCTGTTGTCATAGAAACCTCAAAAGGATATTTTAATTTAAAGTGATGTGAATGTGGCAGAGCCCATCAGTAGCAGGAAGAGGAAAACACAAATGTCTGTAGAAAAAAAAAAAGCATTTTCAATGATATTTCTGATTGCTTATGTTTGGGGATTAATTAAACCTGCATTTTAGACTTCTCTCCTGTAACTTTCAAAATGATTTCAAATATTGTTCTAGATCTTTGCTATCCAATATAATGGTCATCAGGTACACAAGTTCTGGTTAAAATTAAATTTTTAGAAATTAAATAAAATTAGAAATCAGCACACCAGAGATATTTCAAGCATTTGTTGTGCTGAGGCAACAGTATAGAGCATTGAAAACATATGCATTGAGTCATTATGAAATACTACATTGTGGACTACTCAGTAGATTTGGACATATATCCTTGTCATCTTAAAGTCTAATACATGTTATTTCACTGTTTTACTCTGATGATGAGGTATGTTTAACTTTTTAAATACTTTCATACGTAATTTTAAAATTCTGCTTATAGTTTATTACACCTGGAACCTTAGAGCCTCAAGTGTGTAAACCTTTTCCACAGCAATTATACTATCTTGCTGGCTCTGGTTTTGGGATTTTAGTAATACCTATATGCAGCTATGCACCCCCTCCTTTTCTTTCTCTTTCTTTCTTTTCTTTCTTTCTTTCTTTCTTTCTTTCTTTCTTTCTTTCTTTCTTTCTTTCTTTCTTTCTTTCTTTCTCTCTTCCTTCCTTCCTTCCTTCCTTCCTTCCTTCCTTCCTTCCTTCCTTCCTTTTGTTCCTCTCTCTCTCTCTCTCTCTTTCTCTCATTTCTTTTTATAGCTTAGAGATAGAGTTTTGTTTTTCTTTTTTGCCTCCAGAGTTATTGCTGGTGCTCTGTGCCTGCACCATGAATCCACTGCTCCTGGAGGCCATTTTTCCCCCCTTTTGTTTCCCTTGTTCTTGTAGCCTTGTTGTGGTTATTATTGTTGTTGTTGATGTCATTCGTCGTTGCATAGGACAGAGAGAAATCAAGAGAGGAAGGGAAGACAGATGGGGGAGAGAAAGACAGACACCTGCAGACCTACTTCACCGCCTATGAAGCGACTCCCCTTGAGGTGGGGAGCCAGGGGCTCGAACCTGGGTCCTTATGCCCGCCCTTGCACTTTGCACCATGTGCGCTTAACCCTCTGTGCTACCGCCCGACCCCCTTTGTTTATTTGTTTGTTTTCCCAGCAGCATACATAGTCATTTAGTTCTGCATGCATGGTACTACCCACTGGCTCCATCTTTTCCATTAAAAAGATTTGAGGCGAGTTGAGCAGTAGTGCAGCAGGTTAAGCACAGGTGGCGCAAAGCGTGAGGAAGAGTTTAAGGAATGCAGTTGGAGCCCAGGCTCCCCACCTACAGGGGAGTTGCTTCACAAATGGTGAAGCAGTTCTGCAGGTGCCTATCTTTTTCTCCCCTCTCTGTCTTCCCCTCCTCTCTCCATTTCTCTCTGTCCTATCCAACAACAACAACAGTAATAACTACAACAATAAAACAAGGGCAACAAAAGGGTATAAATAAGTAAATAAATAAAAAGATTTGGATGGCAAGGGAAATATGTACTCTGGTAGAGCATTTGACTTGCAAGTGTGAAGTTCTAGTTTGATTCCTGGCACCTATTTACTAGAGAAGTACAATGTGCAAGGACCCAGGTTCAAGCCCCCAGACCCCACCTGCAGGGGAAATGCTTTACAAGTGGTAAAGCAGGGCTGCAGGTATCTCTCTGTCTCTCTCCCTCTCTATTCCCCCTTCCCTCTTGATTTCTGACTGTCTCTATCCAATAAATAAATGATGATAATGAAAATATTTAAAAATTAAAAAAAAAATTCTTAAAGGAAGTACAGGTGCTTCTTTGGGGTTTCAGTCAACTCAGAAAGGAAAATGGTCTAACTCTCAAAAATTTAGAGAATAATGTAAAAAGAATTGAAGGGAAATTTCTTTCTTTAAATTTATTTTACTATATTTATTATTGGATAGAGAGAATCAGAAATCAAGAAGGTAGGGGAGATAGAGAGGGAGAGAAAAAGAGAGACACCTGCAGCACTGCTTCAACACTTGCAAAGCTTCCCCCTGCAGGTGGGGACCAGGGGCTCAAACCTGGGTTCTTGTGCATTGTAACATGTGTGCTCAACCAGGTACACCACCACCTGGCCCCCATTTCTTTTGTCTAGACAACTCTTGTTTAGAATAAAAAAAATCTTTCTAAAAATTCAACAATTTACATTGGGATAATTGGTGTGAGCGGTCTATTAATAATTACAGGACTGACTCAAATATAAATAGAAGCTATATTTTTCATCAGGGTTATCACTGTGGCTCAGTGCCTGAAAACTTCTACAACTCTTGGAAAACTTCTACTTTTTCCTTCTAGCTAAAGAGTGAAGGACTGAGAGGGAGAGAGAAATAGAAAAGCAAAGACACCCAGCTCATGAAACTTCCTTCCTATGGGCACTCTCACGTGGTGACCTAGGACTCAAACCTGGGTCCTTATGCCCACCAGGTAAGTCACCTGCTTGGCCCCAGAACAGTATTTTTCTAACATACTTATTGGAGAAATATATATATATTTTCTTTGCCTCAGGGTTATCGCTGGGGCTCGCAGTGTTGGCACTATGAATCCATTGCTCCTGAAGGCCATTATTTTTTTTTTCCATTTTATTGGGTAGTGTAGAGATAGTTAGGTCTTCTCTTCAAAGGAACATGAATAGAACAACTGGTTAGTACAAAAATACTTTTTATATAGTGTTATCTATGACCACCTATGGCCAGTAGTTTTCTATTCCTTAGGTTAGATCATAGTTCCTTGTGGTGCTTGCTAATCCCCCAGCAGACACCCTCACTCTCTTCCTTTTATTTAGACAATGGGGAGATTGTAAGCTCTGAAAAAACAGCCCAGCTGTGGAGGAAACAGTTCTGTGTCAGGTATAAAAGATGGGAGAAGGGTGAGGGGGGCGTGCTGCTGCCTGACTATCGCTGTTGGCTGCATGCCCTTTTACAGAGAATAAATGCTTTGCTTCAACTCATTTGTCTTGCCCTGACAAGTAATTTTAATTGGATGCCATCTACAACAGGTAGGACAGAGAGAAATTGAGCAAGGAGGGGAAGACAGAGAGGGAGAGATACAAACCTGCAGATCTGCTTCATCACTTGTGAAGAGAACCCCCTGCAGGGAGGGAGCTGAGGGCTCGAACCAGGGTCCTTGCTCCTTGCTTGTGTCTTTACACTTTGTACTATGTGCACTTAATGTGGTGTGCTATCACCCAGCCCCATCTGCACTGTTCCAGCCTTTAGGTCCATGATTGTTCAACGATTTCTTTGGCTTTGTATGTTAACTTTCTTTTCAGCCACCAGGTTCCAAATGCTAGCAGGATGCCAACCAGATTTCCCTGGACAGACAACCCCACCAGTATGCCCTGGAGCTCAGCTTCTCCAGAGTCCCACCCTGCTAAGGAAAGAGAGAGGCAGGCTGGGAGGATGGATCCACCAGTCAATGCCCATGTTCAGCAGGGAAGCAATTACAGAAGCCAGACCTCCCACCTTGTGCATCCCACAATGACCTTGGGTCCATACTCCCAGAGGGATAAAGAATAGGAAAGCTATCAAGGGAGGGATGGGATATGGAGATCTGGTGGTGGGAATTGTGTGGAGTTGTACCCCTCTTATCCTATGGTTTTGTTTATGTCTCCTTTTTTAAAATAAATAAATTTAAAGATATATCTTTATATTGACATATGTTTTCATTTATTTTGGATACAGAAGTGGAACTTCTGAGTCACATAGTAACTTTATATTTAGCATTTTGAGTAACTGCCAACTTGTTTTCCAAAGAAGACGCATCATTTTACAACCTTAGCAGCAATACAATTACTCCATAGCTTCATGCATGTTACACTTACACAAAACTATGAACATGGGGAAGACAGAGCAGTGAGTGGCTCTGTCATTCATCAGAACTTCCATCTCACTTTCTATAGTACTTTATAGCATTGCATTGACAAAAATAAATCGTAATAACTTTGTTTTTATGTATGTAGCTTATATTTTTTCTAAGAAAACAGACTGTAGAAAGTACTTTCTTAAATTTTATTTCTGTCACTAGGTTGTCACTGGGGGTTCAGTACCTGCATACCTTCTCCATTGTTACTGGTGGATTTTTTTTTTTTTTTCATACAAAAACAGAGAGCAATAGGAAGACAGACGGGGGAGGGAGAGGAAAAGGAAAAGAGAGATATGTGAAGTGCTGTTCCACCACTTGTGAAACTTAGCCCTGCAAGAAATACATACTCTATTGGGTTCACTACCACCCCTCACCACCACCATCACTACCACACACTCTGCTTTTTTGACTATTACCAAGGACACATTTATATATGAAATGATTTTATTTATTTCCTTTTCTTTTCTAGTTAACATTTTATTATCTACTTCTCTCATTTTAATAATTTCATATTTAAATATTCCAATATGTTTACATAGGGATGGGGGCAGGGAATACCTTTTCACTCAAATACTCCAAATAGGTTGCTGTTTTCTTTTCAATTCAGTGAAAGGTCTTCAGTGTACTAGTCCAGTGGCAGATTTTTTTGTCATCACATCTGAAATGGATAGAAGAAATACTGACGTTGGTGCCTTACTTTCTTCTCTTTAAACTATTATCTCTTCTTGTGTATATTATGTGTCCCACCTCTCCAGAGCCCTTCCCCACTAGGGAAAGAGAGAGACAGGCTAGGAATATAGATCAACCCGCCAATGCCCATGTTCAGCAGAGAAGCAATTACAGTAGCCAGACCTTCCACCTTCTGTACCTGACAATGACCCTGAGTCTATGCTCCCAGAGGGATAAAGAACAGGAAAGCATCAAAGAAGGGAATGGGATACAGAACTCTGGTGGTAGGAATTGTTTGGAATTGTACCCATCTTATCCTATGGTCTTGTCATTTTTATTTGAAAATAAATTTAAAAATTAGGAAATATTAAAGGGTAGTGGGATATTTCATTCCATATTATTGCTTTAGATCATAACTATTAAACTCTCACAGGGTAAATGATCTTGATTTTTATCAGGAGAAATCACTTCACAAAACAGAGCAGTATTCCTTATTCTACCAGTTGATTTACTCCCTAAGTGATAATCTGTTTTTGGTAAGCCAAAACTTTAAAACCAACTTGGAAGAATTTAGAAAAACCTTTACTTTGATTCTATCCCCCTGAGAATCTCACTAAATTACACTCAAGTGTTTCTTAGGAATAAAAATTTAGAAAATCTCTAGGTGATTCTAAATTGGATATAGGTCTGAGCATCTGTGGTCCAAACCTCCACATATAGAAATAAGTAACACATTTCTAGCAAATATCTTTATGATGACAATATGCCAGTTATTAATGTAAATAACTTAAAAACATTTTTATTAAACAGTGACCATGTAGTGAAAAATAAAATGTTTATTTAAGCTTTATATTTGTCTTTCTATTAAATTGTGTTAAAATGATAAACTTACACTTATCAGAGTATACTTTTATATTTCAGCTTTTGTTTTATACAATAAGATTGGTAGTCTTATTTGATCTATTTGGTTTCTACTTGATATCAGTTACTCTGAATTGGATCCATTTCAAGTCTCATGATTGGCAAGTTAATTTAAAAAAATGTTGCCATTACAGTAAAAAATGTGGTACTCCTACAGTTCTACAGTGGAAGCAAGGGAGATAGAATAATGGTTCTGCAAAAAACCTTTCATTCCTGAAGCTCAGAGAGCTCTAGTTCTATCCAAGGAATCACCATAAACCAGAACTGAGCAGTACTCTAGTCTGTGTATCTCTCTTATTAAAATAAAATACTAAAAAATAGAAATAATGTACTACAATTGGGTTAAGATGTTTTCTAATTGAAAAAAATAAGTTTGAGTTCAAATAGCCACAGGCAAATTGTGATTTCAATTTTTTTCTTTTTTTAATATTCATTTATTCCCTTTTGTTCCCCTTTCTGTTTTATTGTTGTAGTTATTATTATTATTATTGATGTCATCATTGTTGAATAGGACAGAGATAAATGGAGAGAGGAGGGGAAGACAGAGAGGGGGTGAGAAAAATAGACACCTGTAGACCTGCTTCACCACTTGTGAAGTGACTCCCCTGCAGGTGGGGAACCAGGGGCTCGAACAGGGATCTGTATTCCTGTCCTTGTGCTTTGCACCACGTGCGCTTAACCCGCTGCGCCGACTCCCTGTGATTTCTATTTTTTTTTCAAATTATTTCTGTGTATTTTTCTTTAAATTTCTGAACCTGGAAATGGGCATGTGAATAAGCATAGCTGAATGATAGTATGAAAATTTGATTGGCTTTATCTGCTATTTGCAATTTGGCTCGTTCAAAGGACAAAATATGCATCTATGCATTTGGGAAATATATGTAGTCTTCTTACATCATGGTACAGTTGGTATGTGAATATGTCAATGGATATATAGTTGTATTGAAAGAAAGGATAATGTCTAATAGGGCATTTTGACCATCTGAGGTGTACTGATATATAGATGTGTCACAAGCAAGTTTATGCAAACACTAAGATACTATGGGAGCTATCTATGGCTGCACATTATGTAAGGACAGAATTCTATTCTAGGCTATTTCATGACAGATTCCCTAAGGTTTACATCTGACAGGAAATATAATTTTCAAGTGCATATTCTAAGTTGAATCAAATCTTGGCAAAAAAAAAAAAAGAAAGAAATTTCTATGAAGCACAATACCTCCTTGGGTGAAGAAACTTTTTACCTTGTGTAATGAACCTAACAAACCTTTTATTTTTTAACACTGGAAAAAAGTAAATG
Organism: Erinaceus europaeus; assembly: GCF_950295315.1. Taxonomy (NCBI): domain Eukaryota; kingdom Metazoa; phylum Chordata; class Mammalia; order Eulipotyphla; family Erinaceidae; genus Erinaceus; species Erinaceus europaeus. The sequence continues at coordinate 164,847,203 of NC_080164.1, read as the reverse complement.
GATAAGAAAATAGTATCAAACTTTGGGAACATCAAATATTAGCTTTATGAAAAAAATCATAAGAAGAAATTAAGCTATATTAGTTCAAAGGCACAGCCAAATCCCAATGAACTTTATATTTTATTATTAATTATAAAGGCCAAATCCATTGTTGGGTAATACAAATATCATTAAAACTATATAACAGAAACTCATTATTTCTGTCTTAATATATACTTGTGCTAATATGGCCTTCTTCCCCCTAAGCTTTTCATTTTTCTTCTCCATATCACAATGCATTTATATTTTTTCTCTCATATTTTAGAGCTACTCAAATCCATAAGTCATCATAATGAGTTCTTCAACTTAGAGAAAATTTTATTTTTAATAAACTGAGAACATTGGCTTTCTATTTCAGCCTAGAGCACACACTTACACCATGTCTAGTCATTCCATTCTTTCATAATATAGTTCTTGCATATTTGACTTCAGTTATCTTTATGTTGGAGAAATTCTCTTTGGCCATTTCAAAGTCAGGCATTAATAGACTACTCACCATAGGGAACATTCATTCTGCACCTCATTCTACTATTCAAACAAATTTGAGAGCTAAACCGGCCTTTAAAATTGTCAAAATTCCACACATAGTGGTGGGGTGAAATATAATTTTTGATTGAACACTATGTGCATCTTCCTTTAAAAACAGCCAAGGGG